>NC_031768.1:32853662-32919370 GCF_001522545.3 Parus major
CCCCCGGCCGAGCGCCCTTTTGTTCGCCGCAGCCCGGAGAGGCGGCGACCCGGCGGTGCCCGAGCCGGCGGGGCCCTGCGGAGCGCGGCTGGGCGTGGCTGGCGGGCGGGCGGACAGACAGACAGACAGCCGGGCGCTTGTCCGCCGCTGAGCACCGCTCCGCCGGTATGTCGAGGAACTTGCTAGAACTGAGTTTGACAATGAAGCGCTAGCGCAGCCCTCCCGCCTGCCCGGCCGCGCCGCCAAGGTAAGTTTTTTTTCCTGAGCGGCGGGGGTGGATGGCGCCCCAGTGCCCCCTGTGCCTGTAGGCAGAGCAGCGGGAAGGTCCCGACTTCACTTCTCCAGAGCAAACCTTCCTCTCTTGCATGGTGTTTGCTTTAATGCTGCTTGTCTTTCTGCAATGGCATGGCTTCGTTTTACAGATGTACCGCGACCGGTATGGTTAGCTGCTGGGGATATAGGAAAAGTAACACTTGCAAATAATAATGGGATAATTAATAGGAGAATTTGGTACAAGGTGCCCTAAAACACATCTTAACAGGCAAATAAACGCCACTTTTTTCTGGTTTTTAACTGCAATTATTTTATGAAAAGCATTTGTACTTACTTGAGGAGTTCAGCTATTGTTTACAAATTGTTACAGTGAGTAGCTATGTATTTTTATTAAAATATCACTAAATTGTGCTGTACTTCAAAGCCATATGGTTTTTTTCATGTTCAGGAGAAAAGGGATGCTGACGACAACATCCACGCGTTTTTAGAAAACCTTCAGTTACTACACACTAGATACTTGAAAGCTATTGTACCACTCTGTTTAAGTAAAAGAGCCTTTACACTAAAACTGAAAGATTAAGATAAATATATTTTGTATAAGCCTGTGAGATACTTAATCAGCAGCTGACTTTTTACATCAGGTTGGTGCTTGTTGTATGCTGTCCTGTAGAGCATCTTGAGCACACCTGCTCATCTCTATACACTGAGACTTCATCACAGTGATGGTTAGAGAGCTGGCTTGAAAATGTGAGAGCCTTAGGCTGGAAAGATCAACCTGGATGATGGCACGTTTTCCTGATTTTCAAGCTTGCCACAGAGTTCCTTAAGAAGACATCAGAAAGGTCTTTACCTGCACTTACCAATGGGAGAAAATGCAATTTGAAGCCTCTTTCATTAAGAATGTACCTTTTCAAAGTAAAAGCAAATTAGTACTTTTAGGATCTAAAGTTTGTGTTCTTTTGTTTTTCTTTTTTAACTGAACTTCTGACCTCTTTTCAGACTAGACATGACGTGCCCTGTTTTTATTGCAAAGAGAAGAAAGCTTTATTTGCAAAACTTGGACTTTAGATGCAGTAAAAGTAATCAAAATAGCAGAACTGTTTCTCTTACCTGTCCCTCCTTTGATGTTTCCTCTTTCTAGGTTCCTTTTACAGAAAAAGCCTCCTCCCCCAGTAGGAAAAATTCCTCTGAGTTGGGTCTGACTGTAGGTGTTTTTTTTGGTGTATTTGCATTTGCATGTAGCAGATACCCGCAAAGGTTTGCTAGAGAACTGATCTAGGAACATATGCAGTGGCATTTATTGGCAAGGATGCATGTTCATTTGGGATCTCATTAAAACCATTAAAATCCACTGTGAATGTAAGAGCCTGGGATAGATAAATGGATCTCAGTATAGTGTTAGAATAAACCCAGCTGTTTTCTTCTCTGTAGTTCTGTGGATTTCCTCTCAGTGGCAGAAAATCAGGAAGTTTGTGTTTGGGATTTATTGGGATACCTGGGTTTGTTGTGGGCTTTTTGTTTTGATTTTTAAAATATGCATGCTTTTTTCACAGACCTGGATGACTTGCTTATGGGGAAGAATTTGTATGATGTCTTCTTATTTTACAATGGAGTGTTATTTTTACCTGTGCAGTTTTATATGTATATACACATGGGCAGAGACATGTGTGCATGGTCACTGTAGTAGCTACCACGTGCTGAATGCTGTAGAGCATTTTCCTCAAGAGCTTGCTGCTGCTGGCCTGGGGGATGTCTTGACTGGTGACCTCAGCTCCTGGCTAGTGTGTTGGCAGGTGTCCAAGGCCACGGTGAAAATGGCTGGATTTGTTAGACCTGATGGGGAGAAGTGAAGCTAAACCCTGTACAAGCTGACTTGAGCTTGAAACGCTCCTAAAGTGTTCCCTGTGGTCTATTTAGGTAGTTTATTTCAATCTTTGTAATTAATTTCTGGCCATCGTGTCCCAGCGGGTGAGAAGTGGGGCATAGTGCCTGCATATTTTTGGTTAGCTTGGCAAGACATGGAAAGCATCTGGAGAAGGAATGTACACCCATTTCTGTAGTGCATCTTTTATCATCCATGGATGGAAATGTCATGTAAGCATCTGTTTCTGTGGTTTGTCTTTCTCCTTTAGTCCCTAGGAGTCTCCTTCAGAAGTTGGTATGTGCTTTGGAGGGCTGTTACTTGAATGGGTTTGATGGTGCAGTTATGCCCTCTCTTCAGAAAATACCAGGCAATTTGATAGCAAAGAATATTGTATTCAATCAGAACTTAAAAGTTAATGTTCTGTTAAGTATAGGTATCATTCTCTCAGTGCATTTTATAACCAAAAATTTACTGGTTTGCCTAGATCAGTGGTAGTGTTGTGTTTTGGTTGGTGACTTCTTTCATTGCAGACAGAAATGGACTGAGCCAAAACTTGATATTTGCACATGCTGCTTAATATCTCCACTCCCACAATTTTTGTAGGACCTATAGCTAATGGGACTTGGAGGCTTTTGAGCTCTGCAGAGAGGGGAACCTCTGAAATTGTGTGGTGTTTCTCTTTTCTGAAGATACAAAGTGCCTATAATGCTCGAGGCTTCATGTAATTGGAGACATAAATACGATTTTTACATACTTTACTTAAAATGGAAACTAACAAGATAATAATAGCTCTTATCGGGGGTATTTATGTAATGGAAGCCAACAGATGCTATTTGCATCTTGAAGACTGATGTACAAAATGTTATGTCAAGGCCCTGGCAGGTTTTGTGCTGGCGGAGGCTGGGTCAGGTGGGAGTGAGAGATGCTGGAGATCTGGAGGGCTAGATGGCACCTCTGAAAAGTGAGATGACGGTATGAAATGTTGCATTTTAGTACATAGATTATTTTAATCTAATGCTGCTAATAAAAAGAAAGGAGATTCGATTTGAGAATTGATTTCTTTTACATTTATTCATCTTAAATAATCAGTTACACCTGTCACTTTAAAAGTACTTTTCTTTATGCTGTTTTCTAGCTACAACTGCATGTCTGATGTTCAGAACTCATAAAAATTGTGTCTATAGATACCATTTTTATTGATACTTCAACTTATTTTGACTACAAGAAGGTATCTAGCAAATAAGTTTTAGAAATATAATGTGACAAACTGGGTGTTGCCTTCTGTGGAAAGATGCCGATGTAATTACCAAGCACCTCCCTGTTTCCCTGGGCTGTTGACTCTTTCATATTCATTTGCTTCCAAGTTACCTTTTCTAGATGACATCTGAACTTTTCCAACATTCAATATCTTAGTGTGTAGAAGACCAAGAATTTGGGGATTAGAGCAGTCTGGGATGTGTGATCTTGGACCTAAGGAAAGCTCCTGCATTTGTAGAGCTATAATGCAGGCTTTACTCGGATTTAAAGGAATGGAAGAGACCCTGAGCTGTGAGCATGACTGTGGAGGTTTCACTGGCACTTGCTTAGTCGCCCTCTTCAGAGAAGCAGGAGAAGGTGGGAGGATAAGCTCGTGACTGCTGATGCTATTTGTTAAACTTTCTCCTGGATTAAATACTGGGATGCTTGCCTTAGCTTGTTAAACTTTGAAAACTTGGGAGTGCTTTTCTTCTTCGAAGTACACCTGTTACAGCATTAGATCAAAGAGCTATGTTTCTTGATTATTGAATTGAATGGTGAACATATCCTGTCGTTAATGCCTCTTTGTGTTTTAATTAGAGCTCTAGGAGATGTTAAAAACAGGTTTATACACATGCCTGACTGGTTGCTAAATAGAATATGCTTGTCAGACAGTCTTGAGGTAATTATATATTATTTTGCTAATCTACTGTTCTGGGCTTTCCCCAGCCCCCTTTCTTTCCTTATTCCTTTTTTCCCCTCCTTGCTCTAAAAAGTTATTGCTTGAATATTTTCTGAGGGTCTGTCTTATGTGCTTAAAGGTCCTGACTATTGATAGCCTGTGCTGGTGAAAGGCTCAGGCTCTTGCTCATGTCCTAGAGAGCAGTTTCATGCCTGCACAAGTGGTGCACAGCAAGTCCAACAGCTTCTGAGGGTTAGCTCAGTGGGTGAGTAGAGGCTGGGATGCCCAAGATACTCCAAAGAGGGGTGATACCCCACACACCAGGCACTGCAAAGTGAAACAACTGATCAGGAACATTTCTTGGAAGTAGTTAATTTTGTGTGACTGTGTTGAGAAGAGTTTTCCAAGCTGTGTTTTATATTTTCAGGTAGTTCTTGTTTTGGAATATGCTGTTGGGTTAATGACAGAGGAGCATAGGAGAGGTTCTGCCTGGGTGCTGTCTTTTAGTTGTGCTATATAGTTTATCATGTAATACTGAATGACTGAAATTCTTTAAATCTATAGAAAAATGATAGATTTACTACAAGTGTTAGGCAAGAGTTACAGTGACATGGCTGTTCACAATCCCTTGAAAATCATAACTAAACTATGAGTTTTCATTTCATACTTATAAATGTAAGTCTTGGTTTAACAGACCAGACAGTTTTTAAATAATGCTTCCTCTATAGATGATAGTGGTATTGAGAAAATTATTACTTGTAGTGTGCAAATGGTTAAATCTTCCTCTACATATCAAGGATAGCAAAATTAAATGGTAGTATTTTCTATCTGCTGACATGTCAGAAAACCTGACATCTTGTAACTGCTGGATACAAAAGTCTATAGGAGAAATGTGTACCCTGTCAAGGGAGAAAACAAATGTCCCTAGTGGGACTCCTTGTGTTGTTTAATTCTCTTTATTTGTTCTGCTTTTAACTGCTTGTAATTATTTAATATTCCCTAACCGTTAATTTGCAGGCTTTGATGTCAAAGTGGCTGTGGAGGACTCATCATAGGAAGTAGTGTCTGTGTCCTGCTCAGGTTTTTGGCTTTAATGAAAACACAAGCCGACCAAAGGCCTTGTGGAGCTGAAGTACTCAGTACGTGAGTGCATTAGAGACACACAGGAAAATGTTAGGCTCAGTAATTATCTGGCCAGGAGAAGCCTCAGCAGAGAGGTAGGACTAATACCTCTCCCACTTTTATTAATACTTGGATAGAAAGAGCAGTAATAAAGTGGTGCTCCTCTTCCTGCTTTCATACTAATAGACTCTTTCCCCAGCAGGAAAATAGTGACTGAAATAGTGATAACAAGTGATTACTCTGCAGTGCAGTGTAAACTTCTTAGATGTTGTTGGATAGGAGGGAGGGAAAAATACTCATTTCAAGCACAGATAACAGCTTTTTATGTTAGCTTTTTGTTTGTTTGTTTTTTTTCAAGAGCTGCAGACCGGAGCTCTGAAAAAGGAAGGGGTACTGGTTGTCAGTGTTGCTGCTTCAGTTTGACATCATTAACCTTGTTTGGGGGAGTTCTAGCAACTCTTCAGCCTGGGCCTAATTCAACAGCAGTTGAGTTTTTTTTACAAAAATCAAATTGCCTGTCATTTAAGTAACTGAAAGGGAGATACTTAAACCTGATAATGATATTGCAGTCTTCCTTACGTTAACAATGTAATCATTTCCATTGTAGCATGAAATGAGCAATCTTAAGGAGTAAGTGAAGCATTTTGCTTGACAAATTTGAACTTGCAGCTCTGCAACAGAATGTGCTAAGAGTGAGGCAGGAACCAAAAAGTTGGTCTTAGTAGAAGGTACATGTTTATGAACAACAATATTGTAATGGCTGTTAGCATACCTAGGAAGTATAACAAATACTGATTTTCTTCACTTTCTTTGGTTAGTGCTTGTTCACTTTTTTGGGCCAAAAAGAAAGATGAAAAAACCTGTGGGATTAAATAATTCCATATTCTTATATAAATAGAAATTATGCAAAATTATTTTGTATGCCCTTTGCAGCTGGTTTCCATAAGTTCAGGTGGTTTCATTTTGATTCTTGTAGTTTTGTACTTTTTAATGTATCATGATGTAATTTCCGGTGATATTTTATGAAAATTGTGAAAGTTATTCTTTAGTCAGGTATTTTTCAGATGCCTAAGTTTGCTGAAGTTAATACTAAACATGTTTTTGATCCAAATACTTAAATATACAGCTAGTGTACAATGAGTTTACTTAAATGTCAACTGAATGAGTTTTTTGCTAGTGACTGGAAGGTTACATTCATGTGTGTTTCTACAGTTTTGATGGAGATCTGGCTTGCCTTATTTGGTTGTGTACACCTATACAGAGACAGAATATCTGTGGTATAATGCTGTTGAAAATGTGACTTTCCCCTGAGCTCCATGAAAGAGGAGGTTAAACTTTGTTTCACTAAGAATACTTAGTATTCTTAGCAAGTCTTTTCTCTATTGCTTTAAACTGAATACACATAGATCTGATGCATGATGTTTTCATTTTTCTTCCTCTGTCAATGCCATAAAACTTTAGAAGTTGGGAAATGAGTTATTAGAAAGCTTAGACTCCTGTCAATCAGCTCAGTATCAGTCAGAGCCCTGTGCCTCTCTTTACATGGATTAATCTGGCTTAAGTGCTGTCTTGTTTGGCATCTTCTATGTACTTCCATGTTCTAGATTTTCATAAGCCTCTATATGTAAGTGCAAACAGGGATGTGCATTCATTTAGGTTACTGAAATCTAGTAGCTTTTGCCACTAGATGAATGCAGGTGCCATTTCATTCTATTTTTAAGATTATTGAACTACTTTTTTTTCTGTGTTCACTTCTTAAAAAAGGAAAAAAAGTAAAGCCTCAATTGCAAATGAGAATTGAATGTGATTTGTAGTTCTTACTTGCCTCTCTCAGCCATCCATGTCTTTGATGCCTTTGTAGTCTCCCTTTGCCCGTCCCCTCTTCAACTTAATTTTCCAACTTTTTCCTTATTATTAGAGAAAATGGCGTTTCCAGTGTCTCACAGTTTTCTTGGGACCTGTAAATCATCTAGGTAAAATTAAATATGTCTCCTGTTCCAGACTACAGACACTATGGACTTCCAGATTATTTGCAGTCAACCTGAAAGTATCTTGGCAGACTTGTTGGTTTGGGTTTTTTTGGTGTAAGTTTGCTCAGTTTGATAAAGGGGGCCTTTACATTCATCTGTAGTTTTTTGTGAGGTTTTATTTTTTGTGGCTGGTACATTTGTGGGGGTTTACATATGTGTATGTACAAAAGCATCATGCACTGCAAGTTCAAGTTGTGTTTTTAAAAATGCATTAAAAGAAGTGTTTGTGATATAAAACTTTCCTGGTGAATGTTGATATTGGTCTGATGACTTTTTAGCTAGTGTTTAACAAAAAACATTTCTGTGTTATGTCTGTTCGTAGGTAAATTTTGCTTGGTTAAGGAAGTTAAATATGTTTCAATAAGTATGTTTGGCTTAAACACATCAGCAATTGTATTTACTTTGGTACAGATAATAAGAGTGTTTGAAAACAGTCTTGCTTTTATGTAGGGAGGAATTGCTAGAAAGAGTGAGACAGTGGCAATGCATTGGTTTAGTGAAGTAACTTTTAAAATATTTAAATGCATCCTGGTTACTTGTATCAAACCCTTTTTTAACCATTTCCTCTCTATGATTTCTTTTTTTTTTTTTTTCAAAATGCTTTGTTTTCCTTCCACCTTTAAATAATTGTAGGGAATCTATCCTAACATCATTCTATCAAAGAAGTCAGCTTTTATGACAGCTTGAGGTTGTTGCTCTGGTGTAACTCTGTTATAATGATCTGACTGGTCATGTAAACCTAATTCTGAAGTGGAATTAGTGTCAGTCTTTGCACAAGGGCTATACAGGTTGAGCCAGCTTCACTCCTATACCAGATTATTTTGGCCATAACAAAGTGTCTTTAGATCTATCTTTTAGAGGTTTTAATGTCACATTAGGGTACTCTATAGCACCTCTGCCTGTTTGTGGTCTCTTAGAAGTTCATAGGGATTTAATCAGTCAGAATTGTGGATTTAACTGCATGATGGCAATTCTCAAAGGAGAAAAAGCTCAGCTCTTTTGTTTACTTCTGCTTTTGAGCTTTCCAGATCTGGCAGGATTATAGAGGCTTTTGTGCTTCAGGTAAGCAGAAGTAATGTAAAACTCTCAGGAACCAAACCTGTTAAGGCAAATTTTCCTTTTTTTTTTAATGCTAGTGTGTATTGTGAAGGGCAGTGTTACCTGCTGTCCTTCTTGGGACTGGTGGAAGCCCAGCTGTAATGACATGGGTGGGAGACTATCCAAGTCTAGTTTTATCCCTTGTCAAACTGGATCAGAAGTTTAGCCTTCATAAAGGCAACAGCTTTGTATAGTGGAAGTCTTACATTAATAAACTACATGAAACCAGAAAGGTCTAAATATCTTAGACAATTCTATTAAAGGGTTTTCCCTTTGATAATAAGTTTTTCTGAGACTGGGTGCTTTAAAAAAAGAATAGTATTCTTGCATTACAACTTGGTCTTGCAATCCCCCATCCTTCCCCAATATATTTGCATCAGAAGTTTTTAAGAAGAAATAAGCTCAGTTTTGTCATTTAGGAATTCTGCTCACAAATTCATCAGATAAATGTTTTGCTAATTTCCGGCTTTGTTTTGGCACTGGCTTTAACTCCCACTGACTCCACCAAGACCAGAGTTTCCCTGCTTGTTTCTTAGAGCTTGTAATGTGCTTTTTCTAACTGAGTGGGAAAGACTTTGGAACAGGAATGGCACAAGTTTCTCCTTCATAGCAATTAAAAAAAATACCCCAACACAACTCTTTCCAACCATTTAAGATCATCTTCAAGGAAGAAAGCACATTTGGTTGCTGCTATGGGATTTGCAGCCACAGAGGATGAAGTTGATGAAGCCTTGTTTACTGTGTTTTAGTGTCTGCCGCTTCATTAATTGTCATTTGATTGTGCTCCAAGCCTTGTGTTTTTGTGGTCGAAGTGCAAAGCTTGGGTGCTTTATTTATTTATGCAGTTTCTTTGCAGGGGAAGGTGACAGTTTGGGTGCTGCTGTCTGGTAATGTCTGATTGTGAGAGAACAGAGGCTTTCCTTGTGAAAAATCACAAATGCCAATGTCCCAAGTTTGATAAAGGATATCAAAAGTACTTTAAAGCACTGTGAATAATCAAGTGAATAATCAAGTGAAGTTAACACTATTACCTTTTTCTTACCCCCTTATTTTACACTCTGGGAGCTGTCATTCAGTTAAATACTGACTCTAAATGGTTTTATGTGAGGTGAGCTGTTTATGAAGGTTATTTTTCTGTGGCCACTGAGACCCCCTTAAGGGCCAGGAATATTCAGTATGTCTACACTACTCTTTATTCAAATTGCACGTAGCCGAAGAAGTTGAAGAAATTCGAAATTTCAAATTGTGCTCTGTAGCCTTTCTGAATCCCGGTGTTGTACACTGGTGAGCATCACAACTTAATCTATCCAGAAAAGGAGACAAAATATTTTCTTGCTGTCATCCAGTTGTGAAGTAACTTTCCTTCTGTAATCCAGGCATAAATTATTCTCAGTCTTTTTGTTTATAATTTCCTTTTTTTTTTTCCTATTTGCATTGACTAGGATTGGAACAGAGGCTCAGCAGGTCATTTGTTGTGTAAAAGCAGGTGGTGGTTTGAGCCACAAGCTCTTCCCAACACTCCCCAGCAACTGGTGTTTGGTCATCTTGCAAGTAAATGGTTGAAGCTAAGCATCACAACATAGATAAGCAATGTTTGCATAGAGTAGTCTTCTGGTGAAGTGATGGGAATGACCATAGATGCTTAAGTGCTGTAGGTAGGCAGCAGCAGAGTTGTGCAATGGAGAGAGTTTGGGAAAAAGGGAGAAAGTGTTGGGGCAGGCTCTTGGTGGACAGGAGAGGAGGGTTGGGAAGATTGGCTGAAATTTAAGGACAGCCTTTGCAGGTGTGGCTATTGCTGACACCTTACGTTCAGGCATCATATTTGATAAGAGTGCATGTAAGGAGAAGGGTAAGTAAGGTCCAAGCATGTATCTGATTCCTGAAGGTATCCATTTACAGGACTGCAAATCTGTAGTTGAATCTGTGAGAAGAGATTTCTGGCATCATTCCCTATTTGGTGTGTGAGCTGGCTGTCCTGAACATACTGGGCACTTTGAATCCCTCTGTAAAAATCTTTCCATTTGCTGCATGGGGTGTTAAGACCTTGTGGGGTTTGCTGTTTCTTGTTCTAGAGCTCTGGTTTGAATGCATTGAAGTGCACAGTTTGGTATTACTTTGGTCCAAAGTTTAAATATGACCCTTCATATTTTATATTGTCATTGTGTACAGAGGATCCATACACTGCTTTTAGCAATTGTAACTCTCTTGTGTGTGTGGTGGGGTCATGGGACTTGCTGTGGAAAATATGGAAGTGGCATAGCTGTGCCATCAGAAACATAACATCTGTTATCTTACCATACTTCAGAAGTTCTCACACTTAAATAGTTTTATTTTTTATTTTGAGCTCCACTAAAGGTCTCTAACTGTGACCAAATATAACTGCATTAAATAATAGAATTTGGCTATGGAAAAAGATGCTTCTAGGTCATGTAGATTATTGCCTCTGAAATGTTTGTTTGAACATCCCTTCAGAAAATAGCATGGAACAGTACTGCCATCACTCAGCTACAGGAAATCCACATCTGTTGCTAAACGAGCACATCTGTTTAGTACAGGAGGTACAACTCGAATGAGGTGAGTTGCTACTTAAAATCCAACTGGCTAGCATGTGGCTGTGGCTAACAGCAGAACATGTAATGTTCGCCTTCTTCAAGAACTGCGTCTATTTTGTTTTGCTCCAGATCCTCATAAATAGCTTGTTTTTGCTGCTCTATGGTTCACAGACCTGTTTTCAAGTTCCAGGTAGTAGGTAGTGCCAAAATACTTTTGTTGTTTCTGCCTGTACCCCATTCCATGCTTCCGGGAAGCTTCCTGTCAGTTTCTTATGTTTTTATCTTGGTTTGGATCTTGCACTGCAGCCTTCTGCTTCATGCATTTGTATTCTCTTTCTGCTACATTCCTCTGATTTGCGGTGTGTCCTGCTGCAGGGAATACCTGCTCTTCAGAGAGGTGCATCCTGCACCAGGCTGAAGTAACACACCTCCTTAACATTTTGTCCTGCAAAAGAGGAGCAGGGATCTGAGCTGCTGTGCACTAACTGTCCTTGCATGCAGCTGTACACCACAGCATCTGTCAGGGATACATATATAAATATAAATATATGTATCTCAGTCTCTGATGTAGAGAAGAGAGATGGTGGGATAGCTACCTGTGATTGCTTTGCTCTCACCAGCAGGCAACAGTATGCATGAGTTCTGTGGAGCAGCTGATGCACAGTACTTGCTGCTGTGTGCGTGGTGAGGTGCCGTCCTCAGTGCAGACAGTCCCACAAACCACTTTGTGCAGTGCTCTTTATACTCAAGTCCCATTTATTGTTGCCTTGCCCTCTGGCAGGGTTGAGAAGAGCTGAGCTCTGCGGAGCATGTTGTGTTGGCAGTGCAGCAACTGGGACTCTTGTCCAGTCTTTGTTTAAACGTCAAGAGCTGCAGCCTCCAGTCCTCTCCCTGGGGACATGGGTCAGCAGTTCTGACTCTCAGGATGTTTCCTTAATGCTAAGCCTAAACTTTGTGTTTTTTCTTAAATTTGTCCCTGAAATTACATTCTTAAATTTGTAATGAAATTACATTTCATCTCTTACAGACCCAGTCTTTTGTTTGACTGATTCTAATCTCCTACCTGTATATGAAGAATGTAAACAACTTTGCATCTTAAAGTAGCTGTTGTTTATATTGGTCTTAGTATCTTTTCCCTGTAAGGGCAGTTTTTTTCAGCCTGACTCAGTTTTTTGCAGGTATATGTTATTTACGTTGTGTAACAATTATTTTCAAGTAATCAGTAGGATGTTTTGAGTGTTTTGCAGAATGGTTGGCACTACACACAAGCTAAATAACTGTTGTGTTGGGTCACCATCTGAGTGCCTGGGGCCCAGGACTTCAGAGCATTTCATAAAATCTCTTGATGTTACTTGTTAGTTGCCTTATGAAACCTATCCTTCTAGACATCCTGCTGCATTGTTTGTCTGAAAGTGGGGTAAGCCACTGTGGGAAATTGTTTTCCCAGCAAGTTTTAATTGGTTGCTGGGAATTACGAAATCACTGTCTGTTATTAAGAATAGGCTTGTTGCTGCGTAAAGGTGTCATGAAATAGTTTTGTGACAGTGGAAAGAACTGAAGGTGCTAGAGAGTTGCAGGCTTTACTAAATGCTTTCAGTGTCTCTGATCTACCTTAAGATGAGAGTCCCTATAGATTTTTAAAACCGAATTGTGAATTTATACTGAACTACTTTGTTGGCTAAGCCAATGTGGAAGAGAGATCAAAATCAAGAAGCTGCAGAGTACTCACTGTAGTCAGGACTGTTTAGAAGCTTGTGAAGAAGAGGAATAAACAGCAAGTCAGTTTATTACAAGCAAAAATCCAACACTGTCAGCTACAAAGACTTTGTAGGGATTTTACAAGACTTCTTAAAGCTTGCTGGCTTTTTCTTTTCTACCTCTAATCACTGTAGGATAAATATTACCTGGAAATAGCTCTTCAGTTAAATATGATGGATATTGTTTTGGTATTTGGATACTTGTTCTGTTACGATTTTTTCAGAACTATAAGGGAAAGAGTACCATTACCTTCCTGCTTCATACTATATTTATAATTTCAAAAACTATTGGCTTTATTTCTTTTGCTATCTTGGTATTATTATATTTTTGATCTGCCCTTTTGTAAGAGGTCTATGTGACGTTTATTGGTAGTCCATGGGGTGCTGTCTGTATGTGCTAGATATCTGAAACAGATAGTCTGTAAAAAAACCAGGAAATTATACAATTATTTTCTAACACCTTTCCCACCTAAGCAGTGTTTTATGCCTGGGATTATTTTTGAAGGAGAGGTTTAGCAGCACAAGATCAGCTTTCTAATTCAGTTTTGAAAGTAATTTGTGAGGTAGGAATTGCACAGTAGATGATGCAAGTTATCAGGCAATCCATATTATCAGAAGCTAGCTAAGGAAGCATGGATTAGCTGAAATGCTCACAGGAATGTTTGTAGCTGCTGAGGAAACTGAGGGGATAATTGCTAATTAGTTTCAAACAAGACAGGTGAATTAATATTTGCAATTAATGATGTGGGTGAAGGAATGAGGACTCTGTTCATTCAATACCTGAATCCAGGTGGGTGGAGCTGCATGTCTACTTGAGAAGAAGCTTTGAACTCAAGAGTTACTTTGACAGATTGGAGAAGGAGTTTGGAAGGAAGGGTTGGATGGGGCTGAGCAGGGTATGGAGGGGCAGCTCTGTGGCATAAAGGTCATGCCTGCATGCTGAGAGCAATGGGCCCCAGCAGCAGTAACTGCTCACAGGCAGGACTCGAGACAACAGTCATGCTGTTGCAAAAGCAAGTGCACTGAAGTTTATATGTAGGATTATTATCTGCAACTCATCTGACAGCAAAGGATATTTTTCTGTAAAAGCATTTTCTGTGTAGGGAAGGATTCAGATGGGAGACTGAATCACAACTTTATACTGGTTTCGTGTGCCAGCCCTGGAAAGGGTAGTGGACAGCAGTAATTAGAAGAATCAGAAATGTAGAAGACATATCCTGTAAGCAGAGGGTGAAAGAACTGGATTTTATTTAGTCTGGAGGAAAGACAAGGACCTACTGACAAGAGAGTTAAGTTGGTGTTCAAACTGTGTCAAGAAGAAAGAGATAGGATCATCAGGGTCCAGTGCTGGGAGAAACCTGGTAAAGCCTTGAGCAGCATGGGGAAAGGTGTGCTTAAAATGCTGGGACAAACTTGCTGGCAGTAAGGGGCTCCACTGGAGATGTTGAGGAGCCTCTGTTATGCAGAGTCTGAGTTCTCTGTCCTACCTGGCTGTCCTTTTTCAAGGCCCTGGCAGATATTTTTTCTGCGACCATCTCTGTTTTTGCAAATGGCAGTGCAGTGTGTGGGATGGTTGATGAGAAAAGCACAAAGCTCTATTTTCTACCAGTCCAATTCTTGTTTTGGTGGCTTGGCTGTTGGTAAGCACTGTGGTGAAATACAGAGAGAGTGATAGTGTAACAGTAGTGATAACTACAAAAATAGATCTGTGTTCCAAGTGGCCTTCTGTTGTTGTAAGTTGTATTTTAAGGAATAAATCTTGCTGACGCTTTTTTCCCTGGTAATGCTTAGTTTTCAGGCAGTATTTATGAAAAGCTAATGTGCATTTCTAGGTTTGTTTTTTGTATCTACACTGTCTTTTAGTGCCTATATTTTTTTTTTCCTGTTTCTTCATGCCACAGTTTCTGTTGCTGGCCCATTACTTTTTCAAATGCACCTGGAGAGTAGGAGTCAGCAGTCTGTGTGGAGGGGAGGGTGAGCATCTTCTGTGCATTCTTTATCCTGCTCCTGAACTTGCTGCTCATGGGAAGGTTGGTATTCTCCGATTTTTTTATTTTTTTTTTTTTTTTACTCTATTGGGGAAGAACTCCTTGATGATTAATTTGAGGTGATTTAATTTAGTGTTTCTCAATCAATATGTTAAGACAGCTTTTGAAGCTTTTAAAACAAGAAGGAGGTAAACAGAAAATAGTATTTGGTGTGGGCAACTGTATTTTTCATCCCAGTTTATATATTTGTTCATGGTTGTGGAATAAGTAGAGCTGGGACTGAAGATTATGACTGTATGCTGAAAGGATTACAGAAAGAAAAAAATTTTAGCTGAACCTTCCAGTATTTCAGAGTTCATCTTGGCATTTGATTGAGCAAATAAATGTGTTTTTAATGAAGAGTTCAAAAATATATTAGTTTTGTGGTTCAGCTGGGAGGCAAAAGCTGTGGTTTTGTTCACACTTAAAAGTTGTAGGCTGTGTTGCATTTTAATGATGCCATTTGAGCTGCCACAACCAGGGCTTTGCTTGTGTTTCTATGGAAAACTTACATTAAATGGGTTCAATCGGGACATTAAAGAATTACCCATAATGAAATATGTCATAAGAAAAATTCATTCAAAGTCATGTTTGGAAAAGTTAGCCAGCCATTTATTAATCATTTACTTATTTTCTTCACTTGTCCTCCCTCCTCCAGCGCATTTTGTGGGCGAGGCTCTTGGCATTTCTTAGCTGGAGACTAGAGACAGAGCAGCAGTGGGCTGTTAAATCGAGCCCCCCTGGCCACCCCCGCTCTCTGAGTGCCAGGTGTTTCTGCTTCCCCTGAGCTGGGTCCCTCTGGATGAGTCGGGAGGCTCCTGCACGGACCCTGTGGATTGCTTTGGGGCGTGTGTGTGGTGGTGGTGGTGGCAGAGTGTGTCTGCTTATCTCAAGTTAAAAACCCAACCCACATAGTGTGATTCACGTTTCAACAACCTTGGCTCTAGTACTGCTTTGATCTACAGATCTTCTTGTGTTGCTCAAAGTTAATTGCTTAATGTGGGGTAGCCTGAGAATGTCAGGAAGATGGGAAGAGGAACTTAGGAAGATTAAAAAAAAAAAAAACAAACCCCCAAACCAACCAAGCTCCTCTGCTGCCTCCCCCAAAGAAACAAAACACCAAACACACAAACACAAAAAAACCTCAAAAAGTGAACCTTTAAATCAAAGAGAATTAGTAGAGTCAAAACTTCAAAACTGTGCATGGTCAACATACAGGAGCTGTAATATATTATGTGTTCCCCTTTTCTTCCCCACCCCCTCCATAGATTGTAAGGAAATGTTTTCCTTTGATGCCACAGCCTAAGTTGAGCAACAATAGTTGTAATAAGTAATGGGATCTGTGCCACTCCTCAGTGGATGGGTGGTTGTATCTTTTTCTTGTACTCCAGATGGGTGGAGGAGCGCAGATGTTAGAGTATGGTGCTGACACTTCGGCCAGAAACTGCCTTATTTCAGTTAGAAAAACATTGTTATATCCCCTTTATAAATTCTTTTTGTTCTGGCAGGGTATGTAGTTATCGCTTCCTTGGTTTTGACTTGCATTTTTGCTCTCTAATGCTTGCTTCCACAGCTCCTAGCTGTCCTGTTTTTGTTAACTTTTTGCTCCGAGGCATGGGAGAAGCCTCACCAGGACAGCCCCTGGTCAGGCTGCTGACATCTCTGAGGAGTGCTGCAACTCATCTGTTGGGTGTGGGCCTTAATGCCTTTGCCATGTGCATTACAATAGGGCACAAAACTTACATGTGCATGATCCTGCAGGAGGGGAATGTGGGCAGTTGGTGGAGGGGAAAATTCCTTCTGTTCCCATATTGAATATTGCTCAAGGCTCAGGACTGGATTAAAAAGGGTGAGTAAGCAAAATCCCTGCCAGGGAAGCTAAATTATTTGGGATTGTCAAGGAGAGGTCTGGAGGAATGTCATGAGGAATTAAATCAGGAGCCACATGGAGCTTTCCCTCTATGCTTATTTTGTTTGCCCTCCTATGAATTTCTAAGCATGCGTGGTTCATAGAAGACCCTCTTGAATGAAGAAAGCATTGGTGTATAAAGAGAAATCAACATCTTAAGCCATCTATCTGAATGTGTTTGTTGAAGTGTTTTTATTCCCAAAACAGTACAGAGAAAATACTAATTAAAATTTCATTTGATTGGTGTTGGTAAAGTTGGTTCCCATTCATGTTAAGAGGATGGCAAAATCAACTTTGAGAATATTCTTATAAATTTCTTTTTAGCTGTAGTACTTATTGCATTTCTATCGTAGTATGTGCACATGTAGCTGATACATTTCATTTTTCCACATAACAGATGAGAATTGTGGAATTTAAGGCTCTATATTCTGGGCATATCATTTGCTTGGGAAAGTTGCAATAAAAATTTAATACAACCTTCACTTACTTGCCAAAAATTAAATTGTAGCTCAAACATTAAATGCCTGATGTCACTCCTACTACCTAAAAGCACTCCTTTCATTTTTTTAGGAGCTTGTGATGCCATCAGCTGAAGCGAAAACATCTACCTCATGACCTGGCATGTAAGTGAAGGAGGAAATTATACGTAAAAATAAATAAATAAATGTGTGTGTTGGTGTTTACAATGTGTAAATTGAATCTATATACCTTCAACTTTCAGATATCACCTTTTAAATGAAAGCTTTCTGAATTTTAAAGGAATATAAAGTCTTTTAAAGGGGAGGAAGTCATAAAAGAAGCTGTTAACAGTAACATTTCAGCCTGCAGGACTCCTTAATAATCTCAGTTAAAATCCAGCTTATGTATCCCATAACACTTGAAATGCTGATAGGCATAGATGGAATAATTTTATCTTACCTCAATATTTACACACTGCTTCTACTCCTTTTTATTCTGTGCTTCTTTTCTGGATATAGATTTTGATAGTTGTGATGAATGCATACTATACATGGTGATACCCTTCCTAAAATTAAATACTGTGCTTATGCAGAAGATTTAGATTCTTGATATACTCAAGATACTTCATAGTGAACTTTCTGCAGTTTTGTGACACTTCTATTTTATTCCCTTAAGTAAGCAAAAAATATTTCAGTCCTCTGCAGAAGCATTTTTAGATTTTTTTTTTTCTTTCCTGCCCACTCTGCTTTTCTTTTATGTGGGTTAGAGGATTAAAGTGCAGTCAATGCTTTGAGGGGCCAATGTCAGCGGTGAGCTGAGTGTTCCTAATTGGTGCCAACACCTGTCCTTCATTATGAAGCCTTGTTCAAGCTGTCCGGTGAACCGAGGTAACCGGTCTCCCTTGCATGTCTCTAATGTGATTATAAAGCCCTCTCCTCATGCAAGTTTTATTACTTATTCAACTTTTGGACTGATGTGGAAAGTGAGGCTAAGCTGAGCCATTTGGCTGGCTACCAAGCATCATAAGGAGCGGCAAAGAGAAGGGATTCACTCATCTCAATTTCAAGAATTTTAGTTCAAAGCTTGCTTCTGTTTTGACTGTTTAAATTTTAAAAAAGGGGGGGAGGGGAGGACTGTTTTTGGTATTTTTTTTCCTCGTTTTCAACGTCAAATACTCTGAATTTAGAGACCAGATCTACAGACTCCAGCTGAGCTGTGAACATCTGAGTGCAGCTGCTATTGTGCGTAACCCATTGATTTTCTGCAAATAGAGCTTTGGCCTTGACTACTCTTGCACCATCGCTTTGTCTTCCAGGGGTCAGGGCTTAGCAATTCTTTTCTACACAAAACCAGCATCAGCCTCTCCTCCCACCTGATTCTGTACTGTTAACAGGGCTACGATGCATTGTGCTTTGCCATTGCAGCTGGAAAAGATGACCTCAGACAGATTTCACCAAGGAAATTAATGGCTCAGATGAGATGGATCACTATCGTGTTTGGGCTTAACAAGCAAAAGTTTAAGCATGGTTACATTTTTGTAAGTAGTTTAAGTAGGTTTTTAAGCTTTTAGCTTGCAGAATTCAAAAGTGCAGCAATACAATGCTTGCTGGAGGTTTTGGGTTATTTCCTTATGAGGGAGGAGAGAGACAGAATAACTTAAGATGTGTATCTTGGAAAGGTTTGAGATAATAAACCTGTAAGAATCACATGAGAACACTGTTAGTTATCCATATTAGGAAAGTGAAGTAAAGAAAATGTAAGTGTAGTGGATTCTTAAACTTGAGACATGGAAGTCTAGTTATTAAATGGACTGAATCTCTGCAGAATAGAAGAGAACCCAAAAGAAAATCTCAGGTGGACAGGGCCCTAAGGTGGATGTAGGCTGTATTTGTACAACTGATTATTTGATTTCTCCTTAAAAAAGGAAAACTAAAAATGAACAACTGAAATACACTGGGAATGCTTTAATCTTTTACTTAATAATTTTGACCAGAATAGTTCAGTGAACAGCAATTAACAAACTTCAAGGGAAATAGTATGTCAAGTGTCAGAATCTCTGCTAGTTGTGCTCATCATAACCAAAATCTTTATCTGATAGACATACTTCTTTCAATGTTTTTCACAGCCCTATAGATACTCATCTATCTGTATTCCACAGAGGTCAGGTTAGGAAGTGGTGAATTAAAAAACGGTGAAATCCATAGTACAGAGGGGAATTAATGGGTTATGAGTATGTGTGGTTTCAGATGATTTACCCTATGCAATTAGGCCAGTTGCTGTCTCTGATAATGGTCAGCCATGGACACCTAGGAAAGGAAGCATTATAAAGTTCTGTCGACTCTGTTGTAAAATTTTGAATTTGAGCTTTCCAGCAGATTGACATGACATTGTGTTTAATAGTCCTTGTTCTCCATTTTACCTAATTTTCTTCAATCTGTTTGCTTTTCAGCCTCTGCAATATGCCATAGCATGGAGTTTCTCAAAGTCATTTTGTACATAATGACTTTTTTTCTTCACTTAATTACTTTCCCTTGAAGTTTCTTCTGTAATTTTGTTTTCCATGTCTCCTGGGCCATGAGAATCTGTGAGTAGTCTCTTCATTCTGTTGCTTCTCTTTGCCACTTAAAACAGATATCTCCTGTTCTGCATCCTCCTTTCACAGATAGTCTCAGTCTGTTTCATCTCTTACACTAGAGCCATGGCAAACTTTCCTTATGGCTGTAGTTGGGGGTTCACGTTCTGCAAATACTTCTCCAATGCCGTTGAGGGAGCTAGAAGATATTGCCTTGCACTTAGCATGAATGAGTGATCCACTAATGTGGCTCATCCATAAAGCTTTCTCTGTGTCACTGAGTGGGTGTAGCAAATGAAACCAGACAGACTTGTGTTGGTGCTTGTCGCTGCTGCTCTTGGGCCTTCCCAGAAGGATATCTCTCTTGCATCAATGTGCTGTTCTCCTCCTACAGTAGCTGGCTACAGGCAATTTGGGAATGTCCAAATACCGTATTTTTAAAGACATTCAGTTAATGTGTGTGTTTTCATCTTCTTCAGACCTAGAAGTGTCTCACAGGTGCTGTGGTGTGGCTGTGTATGTATTAACTGGAAACCTTAGCTGATGCTGGAGTAGGCCAGCAGCTCTCTGCCTCACTGGCAGGGATGTCTGAGGGAGCAGCTGCACATGCCTGATCTGTGATCTGCTCCCGGATCACAGCTTCTGTGTGAACAGCCACTTTTGGTGTTGCAGAGCTGGAGAAGTGGATGTCTGGAGTCTGGGGTTGCTTTATTCTGCCCCAGTCCAAGTGCAGGCTTGATTGTGCCTTCTCTGCTTTGCAGAGCCCCTGGTAACTGGTACAGCTTCAGTCTGCCCCGTGTTGTGCAGCTGGGTGAGGTAAGAGCCTGCAGAGAAGGCAGCTTCTTTACAGGCCTGACCCCTGACCAGGTGGAGTTGCATGTACAAAACATATCAGCTGCAGGTTTTGCATTGCATCACAGAGTCTTAAGAGTGATGCTGCTATAAAGATGGTTTTGTTTGCTTTTTTCAGTTTCATAGTTGTACTTTCAGTTGGGACATCTTTTCTCTTTCTGTTTCTCGGCAGAGATTTTAGTACTGCTCTTGACAGCATGGGATTCAATTGCAGCAGCTGCAGCATCTTGTAGCTCTTACCATCTAAATAAACATGTGGTGAAACACCTTCCTACTTCCATGGCTTGTAGGCATTTCCATTCTTGCCAGTACAGGAGTGCAGAGTGGACAAGAGATCTGCTTTGGAGGCAGACTCATTACTTCACCCCTTGGCAGCTTTGGAAGGTCAGCTGTGATAGTTCCTTATCCTCAGGGGATGGAGAGTGCTCTCCTCTACTTTCAGAGTCCACCTGTTCGAGTCCCTGTGTTCTTTGTGATCCACCCTGGGGATTGGCACCTTTTGTCCTGTGCCATAAAAGCCACCTGCATCAGCTCAGCTTCAGCACAGCTTGAAAAGGACATGTTTCCTGCTAGGAACAGTAGAATAGTGATGGCCTAGTCTTACTCATTTAAATCTTGTTTATTTCTGCAGGACAGAAGAGGAAGAATGGTCAGTCCTGATCAGTGTGTCCCCTCACTAAAAAATATAAAAGTACTTTGGCTTCAACATGGCCATTTGACAAGAAATTGAACCTTATGTGGTTTTCAGGATGCATCCCTTGACTGCTTTCCTGAACAAGATGTGACATTTTTGAAACCTTGGGCGAATAAAATCATCCTTTCCTCTTTTCAGGGTAAAATCAGCCCCAGTGGACTGGCGCTTTATTTGTTTATTTATTTATTTAGTCCTTGCTGCAGCTCATGTTATGACAGGGAAAAATACTTTATTTTTGCCTTTACTTTGCACATAAAAATGGACAAGCATCAGTTGACCGTAGTATCTCTTTCATAATGTTTTTTCCCCACCTCATTTTGGTGATATGGAGAAACCTGGAATGGTATTTATTTTTTTAAATCTATTTTAAATCTCTTTGACTAAAAGACCTTCTGTGTCCTTTGATGTTTTGTATATTACAGATTGTAGTACATAGCATTAATTTAATTGACTGGATATTAAAATTAATTTTAAATCATTAGTTATGAAGACAGATTTTTTGTCTGTTCAAAACATTTTTTAAACTAAAAAGTATTTTAAGAAAACGTATAGTAAATGTTTTCTCATGCTGTGATGTTTTGACATGGAGAACCAAAATAATAAGGCAATTGCATATATACATGTTATGTGAAATGCTAGAAAATGTAGTAGAATGTTAGTATTCAACCAGTGATTCGAAATATTCCAAATACTATTTAGGGTTTTGGCTGTGACAGTACGTTCCTTTTAATTGTTCCTATCCAATGATCCTCTCCGTGCATTCTTTTTACTTGAGGAAAACTTTAGCATCCAGATTTTTTATTTCAACTTGTAAATGACAGCGATTTCTTGTCAGATAAGGAAAGAAATTATCAACCTAATGTTTCCTGCAGGAAAATATTTGTGTTCTTACTTTCTTTGAGTAGGGTATAAAGATGCATATTGATGTTTTCTGCCTTTTACAGTCCTTCAGGTTTTACTGGTGATGCAAAATTTTGCAGTGAAGTGGTTAGCCTCTTCAAAGCATTATAAGTAAAAAAAAAAAAAACTGAGTCAAAACAGATAAAATATTTAATGCAGGCTGCTGTTGTTGGATTATTTTATTTGCGATTTGAAAAGAACAAAGCAAGAAAAGTGAAACCTACTTTAATATGTTTATTAGAAAGTACAAAAAAATTGAATTATTTTTTAAGCAGGTGTTTTGTAGGATATAAGAACTTCTGCCTGTGCTATTAATAGGAAAGTTTTTCATAATCCCAAGTAGCACATACAATTCTAGATCCTTCCTTCTTTGATAATATTTTATGCCTGTGATCCTAGTTCCTGCACCTGTATTTTCTCATGAAAGCATGTATTAGTACAGCTGAAGAACAGAAAAAGATACAAGTGGGCAAATGTTGGCAGCATCAGGCAGATGGGGCAAAGTGGGGCTTCACTTGAGCTAGTCTACTACTGGTTATTGCTTAATTTTCAATTAAGTAGTCACACTTCTGTTTGTTTGTTTTTGGCCCCATCTCCCCTCTCCCTGCAGTTTCATCACTGTGCAATAGCAGAACAATACTTAGTGCATAACAGGGATTTTTCTGATTTTTCTTCTGTTTGTTTCCACATGTGCATGAGCAGGAAGGGCAGTGAGTGGCAAGGTCACTGAATATGCGCTTGGGAGACCTGGATGCAGCTGTCTGCTGATGCCGGAGGCTCCAGCATGATGTATGGCTGCTCTGTGCTGCAGCTTTGAAATGTCAGGGCTTTCAGTGCTTGCTTAATATGAGCTTATCATTAGGGTAGATATGGTGAGGACTGAAAAACACTTAGAGCCAAGGTAACGTGAATCATACCAGTTCTTAAAATAGAAAGCCCAGCTAAGCGCTCAGAGGTTTTTGTGCTCAGTCATATTGGTGAAGTGTGTGCTGCTCCTGTTTCTTGCCAGTGCTTGGCATGCCTGTGCCTGCAGTTTCCTTGCAGACACAGGGCACGTGGCTGTCTTTGGGTGTTGAGCCCCCTGGGCAGCCAGCCTCTTGTTTGCCTGGCTTAGCATAGGGTGTGATGACCTGTTCCGGTCCATTTTTAGTATTTGTGCATCCACATCAGTCTTTTTTCAAAACAGACACTGTCCTTAGCTTTGTTTAGTAAATGGGCTTAGTGGGGTTTTCTTTTCTTCTTTTGTCTCTTGGTTCTTGAATGTCTTAGTGTTAAGTCAAGTATGAGTTTTCTTCTGAGAAAGCCCTGTAAAACAGACAGAACACGATCAATAACTGTGTCTCCCCAGCTGAGGGCTCTTCCAAGCAGATGAGCTTCCTGAGCATCAGTAACTGGGGTAGGAGCTTTTCCATGGCACTTGGTGCAGGTGCAGTTAGAGGGCCAAGTGTGAGCTGGCCCCTGCCTCCTGGGAATTTACTTCAGGGATCAATTAGCTGCTGTGTTGTTTCCAGCAGCCTGACAAGAGACAGTTTATGTGATGCTGAGCAGAGGAAGTGAGAACTGTAGTGGCATCCCTCTTGTCAATATCTTGCTGGCCACCTCAGCTTGTGGTGGTGCTTGTGTATTCAATATCATTGTGACTTTCCCATTGGGAACTTGTTCTTCATTTCATCATGCTGGGGACTTCTTGCTTCCCCAGGGAGGGGCCTACAGCAACAGGATGGATCTGGCTGGGGTGGGCAGGCATGCTACCCTGCTGGTCGTGACTCCCTTTCCTGAGGGATGTACCCTCATTTTAGGCTTTTCCCTTGTCTGGGAGTGATGCCAGGAGGAGGGTGAGAGGAGCTGGGAGGTGGGTGTGAGGAGTGTTCACTGGGCTGCAGCCAGGCAGACACACTTCAGGCGTGTAAGCATGGTGATGCCAGGCAGCACCAGACTGGTTGTGGTTCTAGGGAAGGAAGTGATTTGTTTCTTTATTTTATTTTAAAAGCAGACTTGCATTCAAATGCAATATGGTGTTTTGAAGGAAATAATTTTGTGTGTCTCTGCTGCTGTTTTGGGAAAATGATATTCCTGTTAATAAACAGCTGGTATAAAACCAGTGTTGTCTTCAGGAGTAGAAAATTGATAATGAGGACTGAAGCAGAGAGTAGCTCAGAACCAGTGGTGTATTTGCTTGAATTAATGACAATCTGATGTTTATTTTTATTTTAATTGACTCTACCGAGGTCAGTATCATCTTCAGGATGCTAATGCTAAAACTGTGTGTTTAATGGGCAGAAATATTTCCATGTCAGCCTGGCCCACCTGGCTGTTCTGTGTACAGGCCAACACGAGTAGCTTGCCTCAAAGATGAAAATAAGGGTGCTCAGTTGCTGCTGGATGTCAGGAAAGCACTGGGAAGACATTGCAGTTTAATTTCTTTGTAGCCTCTTGCAGAGTTTTTGCTGAGGTAACGGTGGCATTGCACGTGTTGCTGGTGATTTGTTCTTCTGAAGATTTCTGGTTTTTAACAAGCTGCTAAGTCTCAGGCAGTTTCAAAGGCCTCTGGTGTAAATCTGCTCCCCTGCCCTTGCAGTGGGTCAGTGCATGGATATGGTACCAGAAAGTACTTCTGTTTTCAAGGCAGGAAAGGTACTTGGGGTGTGCTGTATTTTATTGTGATGTCAAAGCACGTTATTAATATTTAGTCGCATCAATTACCCTCTTTTTATACTTGAAAGGCAGAGTGATGGTCATTAAGTACTTTGCACTAGACTGGATGATGGATCATCATGGTAGAAAGGGCACATGAAATGATGTCAGGGTTCCCTTTTGGCCCATAAGCCACAATGAATGTGTGTGTGTGATTATATTTGGGGTTTCTTCATCCTAGTTTTATGATCTATCCGATGACTTCAGTCCAGAATTTAGCAATTTCAGGGGATAAGTCATGTTGGAATATGATAATTTGGACTTCTTTTTTACTTCTCATTTTTAAACCTATAATACCTTTGAGGCAACTGCTAAATTGCTTTATATAAAGAGGTAACATACAAGAAAGACAGTTTGAGACTGTCTTGTTGCTACTTCATATAGACCCATGTTACTAGCCAGGTTCCTGTAATGTGCACTTCCTTGCTTGCTACAGTTATTTATTGCCTGACAACAAAGGAATTGGCGGTTGCTGGTACTGCTGCTTCTCAAAACTGGTGCATTCCTCCTTTGTTGAATTACAGATTATTATGTTAACCAAGGCTTAGTGTAAAATAATAGCAAGAAAAATTATATCTTGTGGTGGGCCCAGAACAATCTTCACAAAATAATTTATTATTTTATTTTGGGAGTTAGGGGAGATTAAGATGGATGTTGTCACCCTATTAGGGTCTTCTTGAGTAGACTAGGAGTATATTACAAATTTTTAAGAGTTTTTTGGTTAGAGTGAAATAAAAAAGCAGTCACAGGATTGTTAAGGTTGTGACTTTGTTTGCTGAACATTCCCTTCTGTGAATTGTTTAACCTTTCAAACCTTTTCAGTGTAGCAAATATTGCTACACCAGGTTTTTAAGTGAGTATTTTTTCCAGTTTATATAGCCTTTTTGTGAGATTAGATAGGATATTAAAAAATAATAATAATAAACCCAAACGCAAGTGATTTCTCTTCCTCTAGTTATTTGAAAGGTTGTATTAACTCTATTCATATTTTGTAATTTCCCTGGCAGTTGACTATGAAATCTGACCTATTTAAATGGTTTTACTGTACTACATTTCCTGGAGACCTTTCAAGATAATTTGCTTCCTAATCTAAATTTAACAGTTACATAAACCACATTTTGGAGACTTGGAAATTGCTACCTACTGCCTCTGCCTTTTTTTTTTTTTTCTTTTTTTTTTAGACAAGCCATATTGTAAAAATATAAGTACAGAATTTTAATCTGAAATTTGCATGTAGTCTATCATTTGGTTTTCATACATAGATGCTGTTTTTCTTTTTAATAAAGTAAAGTAGGTTACTTTTTGTCCCACTTGAAAATTTCCATAGTGTTGTGGCCAATTCCATTTTTGTCGTGCTATTTTAAGATGTGAAGAAGTAAAATCTCACAGGTCTAGGATATATTTGCTTAACAGTTTCTTGAGTTTTCTGGTTCTGTGTTTTCCATCTCTGTAGGTCCTAACAGGTACTGAGTAGTGTATGGATGTGTTTAACCTTTGTCTGCAACAAACTGAAGCCAGGAAGCACTGCTATTCCTTGGAGATACTGTTTTGCTCAGAAATCTTAGCTGGCTTTAAGGATTCATTTTGTGCACTTGTCACTGATGTCTTGCCTAATATACTGCACAAATTCAGACTCTGTGATATCTCATCCTTGTGTCTGCTGTTACTGATGAACTATTCAGAGGAATGCATTAGAAAAAGAGGCTAAATGTAATAGTTTATTTGGTAAATTTAGTTGTTTACTCTGATGTAAATTGAAAATGAAAAAAATTATTTGTTTTTCTTGTTTCTGTGGGTATTTGAAATGGGTTTTTTCTTTTGGATAAGGCTCTGAAATTTTGTTACCTGTCAGCTACTTACATGAGCTGCTGGAGTGATTTTTTTTGAGTAATCCATGGTAACTAGCTTTTCAAAAGTGGGAAGTGCCATAAGTCAGTGCAACATTGATTTTCCTCAGGGCCAGGAGAGGATGGTGGTAGAGGCAAGTAGCTGCTTTTTGTTCGCTTTAGTAATGTGTGTGTTATTACACACACAATTGTACACATGCAATATGTGTCTTAGTAATATATGCATTGTTTGTGAATTGGCAAAAAGGAGCAAACATAACTTAGAAATCGTTAATTTCAAAATGTATCTCTTAGATTTTTGGAAATACAAGTGTTACTGTCCTAAGATTCTTGCACGTGCTGGCTGAGGTATTGACTCCTCTTAGCTCGGGATCCATGTTTTAATTTCACCCTGGTGAGTGCAGGGTGGCTTTTTCCTGGCTTTCCTTGAAAGTGCAGTGATGTGTTGGATACAAGCATCGGTTCTGTCTCCAGGGCAAAATTCCCAATATGTACAGCAGCCTTCTGGAAGCCAGGGAAAGCTGGCAATGCAACGTTGCTGTCTGTGGCTGAGGTTTTCCTAGGGTTGTTTTCTGCTTAAACACACAAAAAGGTTCAGGGCATCTTGACCTGTGTTCAGTTGTTAAGGTGACAGCAAGCAGTGAGGCTGGCTTTTCTTTTTTAAAGTTGCAGTTCATGACTTAAACTGCTTCAAGCAGATTTGGCATAAATGTGCAGCCGTGGCTTGGCAAGTCAGATGTGCAACAGGTGCAGAATATAGTTCAAGTTTAGGAATAACTGTAGTGATCCATATTAAAAATTATGCCAGCAAATATTTCATTGCAGTAATTGCTTGGAGAGTTAAACATCTTTTTCCTTGTGACACGATGATTTCTTACTGCTGCTTCTGTTTTCCAGTTAGAAGATCCCTGAAGGGTGGGCATCTTTAGGATTTGTATATGTTGTCATACAAGTGATTAATAAGATGTTAGTCCCTCTGTGGATAAAAAAAAAAAAAAGGTAAAAACACACTAAGTATATTATATTTGTATTTTTAATGATAATTTTTGAAGTAATCTGTGCTTGCCTATAATGCCTGTGTACTCTTCAAGTCCATAGCCAAAGCACCCCTACTTACTTTCTGAGGTAGTGAGAATTGTGGTCTAGTGCCTGAGAACCAAGGATTTTCTCCAGGCATTTGGGGGGCGGGGGTAGCGGGATGGAGCCACGTTTCTTTTGCTCTGCAATAACGTTTCAGTGTTGAGTTGCTTTACACTCCCTTAGCTAGTACATTGGAACTGCTAGAAAGTGTAAATGTTAGAACTTAAGTCTATTCAGTCAAGAAGTTCAGCATGCCCATTTTCAAGATGCCTGACAAACAGAAGGATGCCAGTCTGCTATGGGGATTTTGGACTGAAGGTGAGAAAGGTTATCAATTTTCCTGGGGGGGTGCAGGGAGAAGGGGATATCCCCTGTTTTTCTGAATTGAGAAGCTGCTGATTCTTCTCTGTTTTTCACAGGCAGGTGAAGTGAGGCAGGAGCTTTCCCACTGAATGAATGTTACTTTGGGATACCTCCCTAGTGTCTAGGGAATGGAAGCATCATTATCAGGGAGCCTTTCTGATGAGACCTCATGCTTTGTGGTGGAAGTAAGATGGAAGTTGTATGGCAGTCCCAGTGTACACAAGGGTACAGGAAAGGAGTTCTCTGTTAAAAAGAAAAGTGAAGTCCAGTGTAGAGGTTGTCTCTGCTGAATGGTGCGGAGGCTCTGGGTCCTCCTGCGTTGTGTGGAGACATAGGGTGAACTTGTAGTCTGTTAGCACTTAAATAACCTGACTTACCAAACACAGCACACCTGTAACTTACTGTAACTCTGTGGATTTTTATACACTGTTGATGTGGTTAATATTGCTGAAAAAATCAGGCAGGAATATGGTACTATTACTATTTAGGGATTTTTGCCCTCAGTGACTACTTGTTCTCTTTCTGTCTGCTATCATGGAGGTGTAAATCTCTTGCTTGAGCTGCTACAAAAGGAGTTCTCAAATAACAGCTTGTTACTTTTGTTTAGTGTGTGTGTTTGTTTGTTTGTTTTTCTACTCTCATGGAGTTGTTGGCAGAGGTGTGCTTTCTGGGCTAAAGTTTTTGTTACACTTGCCATTTCTATATAGGCTGACTTTGAAGTATAGGCATCTCTGCTCTTGTTTCTCAGTTGCCCAGGCAGAACTCCAGGCTTCCTGGGTGTTCTGTCCTGTAGTTGTCTCTCTCAACCTCATGTTTGATCTTACTCCAATTGAATGCTCATGTTATGCTCTGCAGAAAGCTGTCCTTAGGACAGAGTGAAAAAGTTTTATTGCTGCATGTTTATATGGAACAATATATATGTATGTATATATATATATACACACATATACTCTAAGAGATGGTGATCACCTGGTGTAAGCTTTCAGTGCCTTTTAACAATTGCTCAAAATTTCATCTGAACATAAAACCCAAGTAGCAAGCATTTCTATTTCTTGCTAAGAAATAGAAGTACTTGCTAAGAAATTGAAGTGGGGAATACAGCTCACCTTGACCCTTCTTGTTGTCTTCCATGGTCCTATAACATACCTGATGGTCTTTTTTTAAGCTAGGTTGTTTGGAGATGAAACCTTCCAGCAGGTAAGTTGTCATGGGCAGAGCCTGCATTTTTTTAGGAGGATTTGCATACTCCAAGGGGCTGGGTTTGGCCTGGAGTGCAAGCTCTCAAACAGGCAGTACAACTTTATTTGCTCTTGATTAAAATCCATGCCTTTCAATTTCGCATGTTGGCAATATGAAAGTAGTCTTCTAGACGTGCCTGCAGTACCCTGCAGCAAACTTCAAGCCTGGTGCCCCCAAAACATCTAAAAAGGCAAGTCCTTCTCACCCAAGTGCCTTCTACATGTCAAATAACTTTTGTTCAAGAGCTTCGTGGAAGTTTCTTCCTCTGTACAAGCTACCTTCTATTTCTCACTGGAAGGAAAGTCCTGTAGTGTTTTGGGTATTTAATTTTTGATATCACTCTTTTCTTGGACACTGGCCTGCACATATAGCATGGCTGCGTTGTCTCCCCTATGTTGTATGAGCTGTGAGAAGGTGACTTAATGGGAAATTATTTGTTATTTAATGGAATTTTTTATGTTGCTTAAGTGGTGATGCAAATGACCTTTGTCCTGTGTCTTTCTGTCTTCCCCCAGGTTAAAAACCTGACTTACAAGTCCTGTATCTGCTTTCTTGAAAACTGGAAGCATCGCTTCCTTTGTCTGCTTTCAGGAATGGACAATATCTTTTTTTATAACAGGTTGAAGGGATTGATTTAAACTTTGAGTGATCACTGCATTTAGATTCAGTAAACTCACTCTCTTAAATACAAAGACTGCTGAAATTTTCCACTAAATTAAACACTTGTGCTGCAAACAATTCAATTTCAATCTCTTCAAAGCCTTTGGGCAGGCTTCTCTTATCTGGTGATCTTGTTTATCCCGTGGTATTTGGATAATCTCAAGACCCATTGTACAGTAACTAATGTGGAGTGCTTATCAAATGGGATATTCAGCTGTGTTGCTTTTTTTAATGGCATGTGGTTATGTTTAAGCAATGAAGCTGCTTACATTTCAGGTGTAGCCAAGCTGGCACTTAGATTACTGCAGACATTTCAGGTTCAGCTATCTGTAACCTACTTGGGCCTATCTTCTGCTTAAAAACAAGCAAAAAAATACAGTTCTTGTATATATCTACAGAATTAGTTTTTACTTGTTTTCTCTATTGATTTTCCCATTCAATCCATTACAAACATAGGGTTTATTTACCACTATTAATTGTGAACTGTTATTGAGCCTTAACTAACAAACGTAACATTGACTGTTATAGAGTGGCAGGACTAATAAGAATGTATATGGATTTTTCTTGGCACTTGTTTAGAGGATATAGCTAATAACCGTTTTGATTTTTCTTTTATTAAGGAGAGGTGAAGAAAGTTCTTCTACCCCTCTCTCTGTAGCATTACATGTTCAAAAATCAATTTTGAAAAGCTCAGTACCTTTTTTTAATGCAGCTGGTGCAGTGCCACTGAAGCATTTCTCAGTGGTACTCTTGATCCCTTCTCAAACTTCGGAAAACCACATTGCTTATGAAATAAATGGTGATCAGATGACTTAAATTGCATCAGTACTGCTTTCTATGATTGTTGCTATTTAAAATCTTCCTTTTGCTTTGCATGGATGCCTTAAGTTTGCTTTCTACTTTTTTAAATTTGTTTCTTTGTTTAGGTTTTTTTAAGGTGTGTTATATTTCTAAATCCTTGCCTTACTGTGCATCCACCTTATTTCCTGGCCTCCACCCGTCTCTCAGCTAGCTACTGCCACCATGGCAACTCTTCCTCCAGCTGAACAGATGGGACATTGAGTCGAGCAGTGCACCGCTCATGCCCTGCCGGGAATCAGCTGGCGGGTTGCACTTCTTTCTGCAAAATTAAAAGCAAGCTCTGCCCAGCAGAGGCATGCTGGTTTTGAGGGTGCTCAGTTTCACAAATAGTACTGTGATCTAATAGTTGCTTACAGAAATAAAACATAGTGACTTAACTGGGATTATTTCAATGCCTGAGACCTCTTCAGAGGAGCTTTGCCTTTAGTGTGAGGAACTTGGCGTCAGCCAGCAGCTGGTGATTTTCTGGTAGAACGGTTGCCATCAACTTTTTTTTTTTCTCTCTTTAGGATGCGTCAGGATGAAACGCCACAGGCATCTAAGCACCAGTGACAGTTCAGACAATGAGAGTAAGTAATACCTGCTAGTTTTTATTTGGTCTATCACCCCCTTGTGGTTTCCTTCTGTGGTTTGAGGGCAAACCGTTTCACCTCTTAAAATTTAAAAAAAACATACTTCTTGATTGATTTCTTTTTGCATTTGTGGTCTTTGGTGTTCTGAATCATGTTACAGGAGGAAAATAAGGCAAAGGATCTTATAAGGGGAGTTTTGAGTACACTTAGAATTTCAAGAGAAACTTGTATATCTTTCTTATTCATAGTTGGCAAGAAGAAATTTGTAATTCAAGAGAAATTTTACTGCCCAGGGTTCTATTCTGTGATTATTATATTAAAAAGAATCCTGTTGTATCATGGTATGCAGAGCTTCAACATTAAAACAGTTGGGGGTGGCAAGTTACTTGAACATTAATGTGTTAGAATTATAGTCAGTATACTGATTGTTCCATTATCTCATACTGATTCTTGATCTAATCCACTTTGGTCTGTTCAACAATTTAGTAAAGTTACATTTTAAGTCTTCCTTGGCGGACATCCACCTAAATATCTTCCCGTTTTATCTGCAAGAAACCCAAAACAGAACAACCCTGTGTGGCAGGGTCTTGTTTTTTCTTTTAAACCTGTGCCTATCCAATTGCTCTATAGATAACAATGATTCATTGTGATTTTCGCTGCAAGTCATCGATGTATCCTCTGATGAAATAACATTTTGCCAGAAACATCTAAGATATCACAATATAGGTTTTTTGTATCTATGGTTAGCACATTTTAGTGTCATTGCTTTGTTCTTTGGGTTGTTGTTTTGTTTTTTTTTTGAGCATTTTCAAACTCTGTTTTACTTTCTTCCACTTTGTTAGAAGGGAACTAAATGAAGGAAAGCAGTCTGTCTGCTTGTTTCTGTTTACTCATGCTTGTATTGGGCAGAGCAGAATGTACCCATAAACTTGGTGTGCTGTGGTTTTATAAAGAATGAGTGGAACAGGAGGAGCTGAAATTAAGCCTACAGACTGCCTAACAGGTTTTTTTTGCCCACATCTTGTCAAAAATTATAATTCAAGAGATTGGAGTGCCTTGTGTTTTACTGGAAAAATAAAATGAATTGAACTGAGCTATAATGATCCTTTTTTATTTCTTTTTTTTTTAACAGGTCCTTCCACTTCCTTTTCTTCTTGTTCTAAATACAGGAGCAAGTCAAAAACACCAGCAAATGAACAAAAGAAGCCTGCTGAGGTAAGAACTGGGTTGTTCACTGCTAGATTTCTTTCATACAGTTTTCATGCTTCTAAGCCTTGAAGAAGTGAGCTATGAATCTAGTGCTGGTGAGTCCTTTTGTCACCTGTCAAGTTCTCTGTGAACCCACATCTTCCTCACCGTGTGAGTATTACAGGAACTCTGCTGTTTGATGGACCAAAATGACTTACGGCATTTGCAGATAGTAACATGCAGTTCCTTCTTTCCCTGGAATTTTAATATCATTTTGAAATGGGCAAAAGCTGGTATGGTTTTAGGATTTGAGAGCATAGCGCAGGAAAGTTGTTCATATGTGTGTGTTTAGGAAGGATACTGTCTTTTTGCTTTAGGATGAAAACAGTGGGACTTAAGTGGGTAGGATATGTATATGCAGTGGTTGCACTGCTACTTTGTTATTCTTGGCTTTTTTACTATCAATGTAGCTTTTTTTGTAGCTCCATCTCTTAGAACCTCAACACTTATCACCACTGTCACTGGACCTGTACTGACCCATTTAATAAATTGATATTTATGCACAATCCAGTGCCCAAAGCTGTCCTGTCAACCATTCCATTGGTAGCCCCTCTTAGTGGAAGATTTGTTGGCTGCCTTCTCCAGATTTTATGCTTGCTTTCTTAAGGGCTGAAGTCAGATACTGACTTGGAGAAATATTTCTTGTAGCTAATTCCCCTTACTTATTATCACATTGCCTTGGAATGAGTCCTTCAGAGTTTTAGTATGACTGCTGAAAAAAGACTGACAGACCCCACTTAATTTCTACAGAATCTGAAGTTATGTCCCAGAAGTTGTTTACTATACCAGCAGCTTTTTACCTGAGTGGTTACTGCTGTGCAAAGCTGTGTGAAATATGTAGATTATGCTACTATAGCTTAAGCTATTCAGCAAGTGTGCCTCATACTTCTTTTCTAAATGCTGCTAACTGGGTGGGTTTGGTGTAGTAAGAACAGGGTAAATGATACAGAATGTGTCATTTCTTTGGAAGATTAATTCTTACTGCAAGTCAGTTCAAGAAAACTCACTTCTTTCTAAAAGAAAATGCAAAAAAAAAGTTCTAAAAAATAAAATTGGCTAGAACTAGCTATGTAGTGTTTTATTTGCAGCCACCAAGAAGGTTAAGAAAAACCCACTAAGCTTTTTGCCTTTAAGATGTTGTTAGGATTATGGTTCTGTAAGAGTTTAAATCTGAAAACAGTTTGTGGCTACTGAGGTCTTGTAAGTTTTGTTCATGTGTGCCTAGGCAGTAGCTTTGTTATCAGTTAAGCTGTGCAAATGGGAGCTGAAGCACATGTATTGCCAGGCTTGTTGATGTTTCGGATACATCTCAGTGCTAGTCCCTTACCAATCCCTTCTTTCTGTCCAGCCATTCAATTTTCTTCTTGTATCTCTTTATCTTAGAGATTGCCCTATTACAGCCTTCTTTAGGTTTGCTCCATTCTTTCTCTATGTGCATATGTATATTAAAACAATAATTATGAAGATGTGGTCCATCTATGTAGCATACAAGTGATTTGTTTACATAACTTCTGGGAGTTAAAATGAGCAGTGTTTTCAGTTCCTCCTTTTGAGATAATTTTTGCTGCCTTTTACCAGTTCTGAGGCAAAATCTTGATTCCTTTAATGCTTGAAGATATGAAACTTTGAGGAACAAAATCTGGAATATACACTTGAAATTTAACAAGTCTATTTCATACTGTAATCCTTTGAGTAATGCTGGAATCTCTTTGTCATATTTGATTTAGGATTCTCCATCTGGGAGGGAGAAAAGAAGAAGAAAAAAAAAAAGTAAATCCCAAACTTCAGAATATATCCTCTTTAGAAAGAATGTCCTGAGTACAATATTTAAAAGATCCCTGAAAAAAAACTAAATTCTCCTGGAAAAGGAATGGAAGGTGACAGTAGTACTATATCTCTTGAACACAAGACTTTTGGTTAAAAGTTTCTGCTTTTGTTCCACTAAAAGCAAGCGTTTCCTCCACCCCCTTGAAAAACGTATGCTGGGAAGTGTATTATATTAAATCCTTTTGTCAGCAGAGCATTGAAATTGATTATTTATGCATCAAGTGGTGACAGGGGTGCAAAGCAAATACTGAAAAGGGACGCCGCTGCACACTCTTCCAAAAATCATATTGTAATCTCACAAGCTTTTTGTACTAATAGTTGTCTAATATCTATTAGATAGCAATTTAGGTTTTCAGGCTGACAGCATCTCTTTAGCAAGGCCTTTTTGTAACAAGTTGTCATTGCTCTCCTTTCATTCACCTCTGCTTGCCAGGCAGCAGGCTGTTTCTTGAGTTAGTGATGCAGAAAATCTAGAAGGTCAAAGCTATAAATAGCTGTTAGGGAATATTTTTGTTCATGGTCTTCATGCATTAATTTTTATTTCATGCCAGTAAGCCTTGGTTTTTTAAATAAATTGCATGTGAATGCATACGCTTTCTTCTGCTTCTTCTACCATCACCAACCCAACCTTAGTACCTGAGTTCTCTCCAAATAAAACTTGGGTTTGGTACTCCAGCAAACAAGTAGTGAATGCATGTGCCAGTTCAGGACTTACCTAAATATGTCAGTGTCCTCTGAAATTGCCTGTAAAAAGTGATGAGTGGCTGCATCTGAGGACTGCTCTGCTTGAATTGCCTTCTAGGTAGGTGCTTTACAATCCAGGTGGGTTTGGGGTCATCTGGTGTTACTGCCAGGTCAAGAGGTGTCGTGTTACAGTGCAAATGTCAAAGCCCATTTCCATAGCCTGTATCAATCCAGAAGGGATGTTATGGGATTGGACCTGGTTTCAACTTACTCCAGTCTTCTTGGAGAAGAAGGTGAGAACAAGGGAAGCTTGTAATGACGCTTTTTCAGACTATGGTGCTTCAGTAGGTAATGTCAAAAAGCAAGACTATGTCGCTTTCTTGCTGCTTCCCTTCTGGATTACAATCATCACAAACTACTGAAATGGTAACTTAAAAATTCTGTTACCCAATTAGCTTTAGCATTTTACTGTGAATAAATTAGCTGTGTTGAGGTTAGAGACACGCCAATAATACAAAGTCATAGCTGGTTTGGAGACTTTTATGATGATGTTGACCTCATATGATTTGTGGTGTTAAACATAGACAGGAGGGACTCACAGCCCTCTGCAATAGGCTGTGTGGAGCAGCAGGGTAGGAGGTATTTGGATGTCTGGCTCGCGTGAAACCTTGGCAGTTTCCTGTCTCCATGAAAGCTGTGGCAGAAAATGATGGCAAGGTAGTGGGAATCATTTTTGCAGGGAAAACTCATTAGCTGGACTGTCCTGAATGACTGACCATGTCTTTTCCCTTATGCTTGTGGGATCACAAAAAAGAGATCTTTGAGACTCAAATTTATGTGTATCTTTTTTTCAATCCCGTCTCCCTCTTGAAACTGCAAAGAAACTGTGCTTTTTTTAAAATACCCTTTCCATATAACATGACAATATTTTACCTCTCTTTGCAAGTAAGGTTTTGAATCTCACAGCAAGAGTAGTTTTTAATCCCTCATTGCTGATTGTGACAGCTGTATTCTCATGTGAAATGCAGCTTGTCTTCCAAAGTAAATGGTCTGCATTCAGTACTTGGCTACATGAAACTCTTTTTAGTGGCATTTTAGTGACACATAAATTGTTGGTCTTGATCCTGAGAAGCACCCTGTAAGACTAGACTCTTGGCAGCAAATGGACTCTGCAGTTTGAAAGCACTTGATTTTGCTCTGTGAATGAATGGACAACATGGTTAAATTGGATTGCTTTGCATGTACCATGTGTAATAAGAGACTGCCACTTTTATGTGCATGCTTACCTTAGAAAATCCTGAATTATATGGGATAAGGTGTACAGACCTCTCAAGACCTCTGGCAAACATGCGTTACCCATGAGCTACTTTTTAGCCTGCTTAGGTTAGTTGATTGAAAAAATATATGTAAGGTTGGAGGTGCAAACTCATCAGTTACTTCTATGTTGTTTTTTTTTTTCCCTTTGAGTTACTGTCTTGGGCTATTTGAACTCTTTAGGAAGAGGTGACCCAAATGCAGAAAGGTGTAGAAGAGCTTGCTTGTGAAAAGGCTGAGCTATTTTACCTTTGAAGTGAATGAGCAGGCATAACAGTAAAGTATGAATGGGTTGGAAACAGCAGAGCTAGAGTGCTTCGGTTCTGTCTGTTCTTGTGATGGAAGAACTGGAGAGAAAAGGCAGCTGTGAGCATTGAAAAATGGGCCCAAAAGTTAGAAAATCTGTAGCAATTAAAAGGATATCCTTTTCATGCAATTAGGCTGGGGAGCTCATCTGCTACAGGATGTTGTTGAGCCTGAGAATTAAACAAGATTAAAAAGGAATTGGACAGATGATAGCAAGGACAGATTTTTTAAAATATCTGTATAAATTAATACCACATTAAAAATTGATTGTTAGGATTAACCCCAAAATCCAAAGCTTATGTCTGATTAGCAGCCAGAAGGAAACTTGACATGTTCTTGCACATTCTTCTGGCTCATGAGATACTGTCAGAGACATGATGTTAGGTAGCATTGATTTAGTATCCAATTTCCTGGCTTTTCCTATACTTGCTTGTAAAAGGAGGCTAGGAAGATTCATGGCTACTTAGATGAAAAGTACAGTATTTAATTTGCTTGAGTCCTGGATAATTCATTAAAATAGTTTTAGGGAGTAAGGGGTTTTAACATTAGAATTTACTGCCTTGCTTGTCAAATTGTGTAGATATTTGAGAACTACAGATTTAATTCTACACATATTCCTGTCTATCACAGCATTTTTAACATTTTAAGTTTCTCAGTCCAGTTGGTATATGTGCCTGGAACTGTAGTTTCATTTCCATTTGAAATTTATATCGCCTTTTATTTGCTTTACTGCCAAAAATCCCTCAACCAACCAAAGCAAACCTGCCTTAAGTTCCTATACTTCTCTATAAGGTAAGTTTCTTTGTTCAGAAACTTCACACCCAGGTTGCAGTGTATTAACAAAAAATTTTCTACCTTTCCAGGATAAGCTCACCAAATTCTGTTCTTGGAACTTCATCCCCTGTAAATGCGCAGTTTTTTGCACATACTGTCAAATATCTATACAAAAATAAGCTATGCTCAGATACTATGTGGCTATGTGACACTTGTAATAGGTTGTATTTGAATTTAAATTTTGATTTTTTATTTATGACGTGATTTTAGGTGCAAACCTGCTGTGTTGTGAGTGTTTGCTGAGGGCCTGTACTTGAGAATAGTAGAGTATGCCTTAGTGCTTGGGGGTGCTTATGGAATGAAAGTTACTACATCCTTTCAAAGGAGAATAATAAAGAAAGATGATTTGACCCTCAACATGATGGAAAAACTCTTGTGCAATTTACATTTCACATAAATTCAAGTGTTTGACAGTGGCATTCCAAACTTGGCCTCTGATGTGGGTTGAGAGGGACACTAAAAATCTAGGGAAATGCTAGCTGTTATGTGGTTAGAGAGGATGCTGGCCCTCATTCCATGCTGTTTGCTGTGAAAGATTTAATATACTTTTGCAGGGAAGACAGGACATAGTAGTTTCCTCTGGCTTCTTAAAAAATCATAGGTCTGTGTTTCTGAACAGTGGGTCTTCTGACTCCCTAAGTGATGGGTGTGAACTGAAAAGCCTGTTGCTGAGTTCTGCTGGGTGCAGGGGAAGCCTCCTGACTGAAACAATTATGTGCAATCCAGCACATAGTGGGCTTTGATTGTAACAAGAGCAGTTAACCCATAATTTTCTTAAGCCTTGGAGGTGTGGTTCCCAATCATGACCTAGATGCCTGTGACAAGTGATACCTGTGTTGGGAGTTTGCAAGCAGTTGATCAAAGTACCTGAAAGCATGGAGAGTGTCACAAGAAGTGTTGGCTTTCACTTCGTTTTTAAGAGATGCCACAATCCATTTACTTTTCCTCACACATGCATTTGGGCAAGACATGGTGAATGAACAGTGGCATCAATCAGCTTCAGCAGTAGCTTGCAGAGGGGTATTGGAAAAGCTATTTCACTCATTTTTTTCTTTATGTGGTTTGAAGTTTGCTGTGGTCATGAACAGAAGGTGCCTGACATGATGCCTGTGCAGATCTGATGTTTGAATTGTTCATCAAAGATGGGATTTGTAGAAGGCCATTTTTTTGTCAAGACCATTCTCTGTTCTCAGTGCTAGTAAAATTACTGTAGTTCTCTGTAGCATTACTTGTATTTTTCCTGATATCTTTAATGGATAGGGATACTTTATGCAAAATGGTATTCTTTGTTTCAGAGCCTGATTTATTTAGAGTAAGCACAGCAGGGTCCAGTGAGGAAGATCATATACTGCATTTCCATAGAGTGCTTACAGAAGGAGTTTGGGTTCAAATCATGGATGACTTTCACTGAAGCATTTTCAAATAAATTCTAAGAAGTTAATTATCCTCAGACATACTCTTCTAACATAATTTCCAAATAGGACTCAGAAGTCTGAAAAACAAATATAATACATGAAGTATATCTTTGATATGATTGTTGCTTGGTTTATTAGTGCTTTCAGGGAGCAGAGCATCCATACTTCTCAAGACTTTTTGTAGAATTTAGCTTTTAAAGGCTTTATAGATGGCAGCAGCTGACTAGGAGGTTCTCATTTCCTCAGCAAAAGCAGGCAGACCTCTACTGCAGAGAAAAGCACTTAATATTGACATGTCCTGGTTTCAGCAAGGGTAGAGCTAATTACTTCTCAATAGCTGTCGCAGTGCTGTGTTTTGGATTTGGAATTAGTATGGTGGTGATAACACACTGATACTTGGGTTATTTGGTAATTTGTGTTTATCCCAAGTCAAGGACTTTTTTTTGTACATGTCTCATGCTCTGTCAGCGAGGAGGTACACAATAAAAAATAAACAGACCACAAAACCAAAAAGACTGGGAGGGAGCATAACTGGGACAGCTGACCCAACTGACCAAAGGGGTATTCCACACCACAGAATTGTTACATAAACTGGGGGAGTTACCCAGAAGGGGAGCTTGTCTGGGTTTGGGGAGCAGAATCTGGCACTGGTCAGTGGGAGGTGAGCAATGTATTGTGCATCACTTGTTTGGCTTTTTGCCTTTTAATTATCGTGATTGTTACTATTATTTACCATTATTAGTGTATTTGACTTTATATTCAATTATTAAACTGTTCTTATCGCAACATACAAGTTTTACTTTGATTTTCCTCCCCATTTCACTGGGTTTGCAGCAGGGGAAGACAGGGGAGGGGTTGAGCGAGTGGTTGAGTAGTGTTGCATTTCAAGCTGGGTGTAAAAACACAACATGATTAAAGAAGGTGGTCTTTCATTCTAGATTTAAGCCCCAGTTCTAAAGCATGAAATATGTAATAGAAGTTCTTAATGAAAGGTTAACAATTAGATTATGAGACGATGACATAAGCAGAAACATTTCATTGATGTAACTTAGTCAAAGTGCTGCACTGTTTGTGGTTGAAGTAAAAAATTCCTGGCAGCAAAATGAAATTTTAAGTTCAGACCAAGCAGTCTTGCATGATAAGGCTAAAACTTTTTTGTACTTCCATGCCCTCCTTGTTAGAAATTACTTTTTAAAAAATCCCACTGTCACACAGTAACTACTGTGTGTAGTGGGAGCTCTGAGTGGTGGGGAGTTTCCCACTTCTGTGTGTATGCAGCAGGCTCTGGGAGCTGCACTTGGTTATAGCTCAGCTCTGCAAGGCCTTGTTCTCTTGTGTGCTAAGGACACTTGGGATCAGCTGAGTCTGATAGTGAGGAGTGATGTTTCTGGATGGGAATACCTTATAAGCCTAGCCTTGGCATGCTCATTTTTCAGGTATTTTCAATATGTATGATATTACAGTTGATGTTAAAATAAAGTTGAGGGGTTGTGCTTTATATGAAGTCAGAAGTAGAACTACTTTGGGTGATTGAAAGATGACCACTGCATTTCATGGGCTAACTGGATGTGCAGGTGGTTCTTGGCAAGACGGGAGAGTGTTTGCTGTGGAGAAGACTAGCTGTTGTTCTGTGTAAAGGAGCAACATTGTTTTTCAAATAAATGTTGGAAAAGAAACAGCCGTGAGAAGAAGCTGGCTATCTAAATCCTGAAGGCATGTGTGCTGCTCTTTGTGTAGATGGCTTAGTTCAATAGCCTTGAGGCTAACTGCTGAAGTAGAGTTTACTTGATTTGTCAGAAAACATTCTCTGGGTCCCCTGAGTGTTTTGGTTTACTTCCACAACAAAGGAAATACAGACTGAGTATTCTCATACGATGCCCTCTGAGAGTGTTTTACTGCTGGAAGACCCTGCTTTGCCACACGTGAAGAAATGAAGAATGACTGGAGCTAAAGATTGTAATGATTCCAAGTGTCTGCAGGAAATCCTCAATAGCACTGTTAATCATGAGTATGAACAGGCAATTCTTAGGAAGTCTTAGCTGAGTTTTGGAGTCCCTTAAGGTTTCAATAGTTAATCTTTTTATTGATTAAATCTTTGACCTTCAGTGGTACCTGTACTGTAAATTGTTGAAGTCTTAAGCAGAGAACTTAATGGTGTGGTGTGGTGATGGTGTGGTCAGTACTTAGAACAGTCAAAAGAAACCCAGAAGAAGTTCATGCTCCAGTGAGTTTGTGCTCTAAAAATAGAGATACAGTTTGCATCCGTAATGGATAATCATAAGATTTGCTGCTAAGCTATGTAGTTAGAATACTGATGTCTTTAATAGCACTTTTCATCTAGTGATTAAGAAATAGTGGGTTTGATATGAAGTACTTCACTTTTATATTCTGTCAGTGGCTTAAAAGGTAGTTTGTAAAGCACTTACCTCAGATAAGATTTGAGAAATATATTTTCTAGTAATTAAAGCAGTCATTGCACTTCTCCTGTATCATACCTTTTCCTTCTGGTGTTCTTTGGAATTGTGCCCCATTAGTGCTTCTCATAATCCCGTCTCTGTACCTGTTACGCAGAAAACTAAAATGCCTTTTAAGTGGCATAAATCATTTCACATTTTATTTTTGTGTACATGTAGTGCTTAAAAAAGAATGGATGCTTGCAGTCTCAATGTTTTTACTCTTGACATTCAGATTTTATTATAGGCCTGTTAGGTACCTGAGGAGTTTTATACAGAAGACAGCAGTGAACAGTCTGTTCTGAACCACAGCAGATAACACACTAGTAGCAAATACAAGACCCTTGAGTCCATAGGTTTGAGTACCCTCAGTCAGCTTGGTCTCCTGGCTGCCCATATGAGATGTAGCTGTAGAAGATAATGAAGTAATGCTGATGTTCCAGGTCACCAGCAGCTATTTCAGTATCTTTTTAGCACAGAGACTTTTTTAATAATGTTTACTTGATGGTTTCCAAGAACAGCTGAGAATTTCTGCAGTAGGCATAACAGGTCTGGTACTGTCAAATTGAAAAGGGTACATGAAGATACTGGGCTCTATGATAGTTTATTGCTTCTCTTGTTATAAAACTGAATTAGTAGGAAGAGAGTTCAACCTGTCACAACTTACTGCAAGGATATTTTCCATTTCATTTTATTGCCCTCTGGGGATTTGATTTCTCATTACAATAATACAGTTAATTAGTTGCAATGTCACCCTTAAACCAAGTCACAGTCCCTGTTTTCCTTTAGTGAACATTAAGCTGGTGCAATGTAGCAGTGGGGGAAAAAACCCAGAGAGGATACATATGCCCTTTATTTAAACTGTACGCACCTGTAGTTGACGGATATTAAGAAAGCTCTGAGATGACTGATAATCATGTTTGCATGCTTGTAACAACTTAACTCTTTGGAGCCAAGTGTTACAGCTGGAGATCTGCTGCTATGATTTGCTTCATTTTATAGGTTTCCTAAAAGATGCTGAGGCTGGATTTTGTCCATCACTGCTTAGACACAGAGCAACATGGGTCTTGTGTTCCAGCAAAAGCAGCTGTTCGCCTTTGATCTCAGAGATCCCACCCAATAAAACTTCAAGTGGTTTTAATAAATGAGCAAGTGCCTATCCATCAGTTTTGCCATGGCAACTGTTTGTAGCCCATGATGAATATGACAGTTTAAAGTAGCTGAGCTGAGTGAAAAAAAGGATATCCTACCTTGTGTCTATGTTAGGGTACAGCCTACAGACTGGCAATAAGCTGATTGAAAATACGGTGAGGAGTCTTGAATCGGAGGCAGGCTTCCTTTCTCCTCTCTCTGGTTACCTGTAACCTTCTTCCTTCTGGTTAGCCTTTGGGCAGTAGCATGGTTTTGAATTAGTGTAAACTTCTCATCATACTGTACCTGATACACTAAAATTTAATAATCTAGGTAGTTTCAAATTGGTATGTTTGTACTGATATTTTTTAAACAATTATCAATGTATATGCATTGTTTCAGTGTAGATAAGAAAAATACCTGCCACATTCTTTAATACAATGCTCTTTCTCAAACGCATCTTTGCACTCTGTGTTCCCTGCAGGTGTTCCGCAAGGATCTCATTAGTGCCATGAAACTCCCAGATTCTCACCATGTCAACCCTGATGAGTATTACGTCTTTGCGGACACGTGGAAACAGGAATGGGAGAAAGGGGTTCAGGTTCCAGCCAGTCCAGAAACTATTCCACAGCCTTCTCTCAGGTATTGGTGATCAGATGTGGATTATGTGCACAAAATGGCAACTCAAAGAAGATGGTTGCTCAAAACCAAGTTGTCTAAGTGCAGTCAGCTTTTCTCTGTTGGTATGTTTAAATCTTCAATGTAGCAGCCTTCAGACATATTCTTGAACCACACAAGTGCCTATTTGGAAAACATTTCTGTGGCACTTCGGTCCAGATCTCATTCTGTCTGCATGCTGTTACAGTATGTACATTGTGAATGTAAAAAGATATTTTTTCCTCAGTCACATGGTGCTATGGATTAAAAGCTGTTTTTTATTTGAGTATGGGGAGTTGAATAAATTAAAAATAAACCCATATCTTATGCATTTTACTTGAAAGGTTTCCCTACACAGCATGATGATATAGGGATATAATCCCTACACTAGGCGTGCGGTAATCACTGATACCTGGTAAAATTACTCATTTGTTTATGTAATCCAGTTTTGGTTATTCTCAATGTTTTAACCCTTTCTACCTTCTCTCACCACAGTTGGCTGCTTAACATTATAGAAATTCAGTGATCTCAGATTCTGGAGATAGATAAAGAATCTTCTGTTCTCTCACATGCTGTTTAGACTAGGGAAACATAGCACTGTAGTCCTGCAACCCTTCCTGGTGGAAACAAAGCATGTTTCAACACAGAAAGGTTAATGCCAGTGTGGTCTTCAAGACAAAGATTAATGAATTGTCTGGTGAAAGTGCTGAACCAGCATAATTTAATTTCCACTGAGGCTATTGTCAGTACCAAGTTATTAAAATAACTATATTGCAGCTCATACCAGCAGTATTATATTAGAAGAAAAAATTGCTATAGATTTGTCTGGACCAGGGAAAATAAAGGCTCACAAGGGAATTAGAAGAAAAAATGAGCAGGGTGAAGGGGGATGAAGAATGGCAGAACTATATTGTTTGTGCTAACATTGATAATCCACATTGTCCAGTCACAATTATGTGGGATACAGCTTGACAACTGCCTCCTCCTCCTTCTTTGCTGTCTTATTTTCCAGAGTTTTAATCTTTTCCTTATCCTGTGGAGGGTCGGCTCCAGAAAGCATGTAGAGCTGCTCATGCATGGCACTGTTCCATTCTGTAACTCTCTGGCTTCCTTCCACGTGTAGGGCTTTTTGCATTGAATTCAGAGAAAGACTGAACTTTATCTACTTCAGATTATTCTTTCCATTCCAAAATCAAACCAATCAAACACTGAGTTTTATCTCCAAAAATACTTGAAAGGTTAGGAACACAAATCTTTTTCTCCCTTGCTTCTTGGATGACTTTTCCTCTTTACATTTTTGCTTGGCATCAGAATGTTTCTTGCATAACAAAAATAATGTATTTGTAATGTGGATAAGGTGTTATTTACAAAATAAGGGTAGACTGAGTATCCCAAATAGAGAGCAAGGGCTTTTCACACACACACACACACACACACACACAGAGACACTACAGTAGAATAAAAACTTTCATGGAAAACATGGTATTTTCATGAGATTGGTTGGCAAGATTTCCTTATGTCATTTAGAAAGAATATAGGACAAAGATTGTATTGCTTTTGTGCATAATAGTTTCTTTGGGTTTCAGAAACAGTTGCTTTATCGTACTAGTAGCATTTGTTATAGAAATCATATGGATAGGCTTTGAAAAAAGGGTTCTGTATATGTAGTAATGGAATTGGAACATTTTGGCTGAAAAAAATTACATTTACAGAATCCTGTCTCCCTAGGCTGACTATACTTACTGGCTGTGAAGCCCCAGCTTTCTTTACACTTACAGCAAATATTTTATGTCTTTCAAGGATGGGTCTTAAAAAGCTGTAAATATTTCTTTTTTTTCTTTTCACTCACAGGGTTGTAGCTGAAAAAGTAAAAGAAGTACTGTATACACGACCCAGGAAATACATCCACTGTTCCAGCCAAGAACCCACAGAACCAGGTTACATCAACATTTTGGAACTAGCAGAATCTGTGTGTCGCTATGACTTAGATGACATGGACATCTTTTGGCTCCAGGAACTAAATGAAGAGCTTACAGAAATGGGTAATTCCACAACATGTTCTCATTTCAAAAGCTGCACTTCATTTCTGCTGTTTGAGTTCTGGTCTAGTGTGTAAGTTCTCTTAAAGATTGCTGAATGAGAATTGAGTGGAAATGCTAAGATAAACAGGAGCTTAAAAAGTAATTACTTTCTTTACTGTTATTGTTTTATATTTTACCTGTTGTGCTTAAAAATTTCTGGACATCCAAGATCATCTGCAACTTCTGCAGACTGAGGCGGGAGAGAAAAAGTTCACACCAGGTGGAATTAATTTTAAGACTTCAAAAGTTAAAAGATTTTATGCAAGAAAGCAGATGTTTCCATTTCTTGAACTTGGAACATATCTACAAATTCAGAGTTCTGAGGAGCTTGCATGCTGGGTTCTTAACAGAGTAATTAAGTTTCACACATGTTAGCCCATCAAAATCAGCTAAGTAAACTTTATTTTGCCATGCAAGTTGTGGGTATAGAGATCTACGAGTGGAAGTGAGCTATAGAAAATAATATTGGAATTATGACTGGAATAACTGAATTGTGGTGGAATAGTCTGTGTGGCTAGTGTTCTGCCATTGCTGATTGTATGTCCTTTAGGAAGAACAGGTTGGCATCTCTTGGATTTGCTGTTAATAAAATAGGAAGGACCTGTAGAGAAGTGATAATCAATGGCAGCATTGTCTGTAGTAGCAGTGACTGAGATCTGGAGGGGAGTGAGGAGGGGAAATAACTTTTCTGGTCTTGGACTTCAGGACAGCACATTTCTACTTGGCTAACTGGGTTGGATCTTGGGAGGCAGCTCTGAAGGGTGGAATTACTGAAGAGAGCTATCAGGACTTTAAGAACACTGTCCTCCAAGCACTGTCCTCCAATTATACATTCAGGGAAATTAGTAGATGTGTTGGGAGACTGGTTTGGTGAAGTAGGGAGTTCAGAATGGAGCTCCAGTGCCAAAGCTTGCATATAAGTAGAAGAAAGGACAAAAACTTCCCAGGCATACAGGAATGCTGTAAGCAAAAGCTGTAAGCTTTTCAAGGGGGCAGATCACCATCCATGGAGATTTTCAAGGTATGACTGCATGTATCTCTTGAGCAGCAGCCTTTTTTGGATTTCCTATTGACTCTGCTTGGAGCCCGGGCAGAGGCTGAAGCGCCCTCTGTAGGACCCTTCCCACCTGAATGATTCAGTAATTTTTTTAATTCAGGCAATTAGAAAGTATTAGGGCATGGGAGAGAATTCTTTAACTCTCCCTGTTTATTGTTTGTAACAAGGAGTCAGAATTAGTAGCCTCAGTTAAAATATTAGCCTCTGCAATTAATTTTGCATGAATATCCCAGCATTTGAAGACCTGAGTAAATCATAAGCTGTGAACATCATGATCATTTTAGAGCAAGGACTTTGACAAGATGCAGTTTGGAAATGGCTTGTAGCTGTGAAAACCATAGGGTTTCTTACACAGTGCTACATGTCCTGAAACTGCAAACTGAGGGCCAGTCTCATACCAAGTACTTTTTACGTGGTACTGCTTATGCTAAGTTTGATTAGTGGTGAGTGTATGTAGCATGTGTAGTGTTCAAGTGAACAGATAGTATGGATTGCAACAGTATATTTATCTACCATTTTATTTTTTAAAAAAAACATCAGAAAAATAAAAGTACTTTTCATGATCATCATGCTTTGATCACTCCATCACAGTGGACTTAGAGGTACTGGGTGGTGCAATTTCTGTATCATTACAAGATATAAAGTATTCTTGATAAGCTTTATTTCCTAGGGCATTAGTCTTCAGAAGAACACAGTGTGTGATTTGTGGATTTCATTAGTGTTGTGTAAAATTACAGAAGTGCAGGAAGGGTTGTATGAGAGCAGCCAGCAGTTACAGCAACTGCTGTCTTTTATGCTGCAGTGTTTTTTTCCAGGTGCAACCTTGTGGTTTGTGTGAAATTTTTACTCAAGCAGTAGTTCTGCTTGTATTTATAAAACAATGTTTTACTTGGTCTGTGAGTGAAAAATCTTGTCTGTTTTTATTTTATTTTTAGATGCTGTGTCTACTCCATTAGTTGCTAGAAATTGTCTTGTTTCTCTTCCTGCTTCTGACTCAGTCAGAAGCATCTGACTGTCCTCTAATTGCCCTTCCCTTTCTCTGTTGTAGGATGTGGGCTCCTGGATGAAAACACAATGGAAAAGACAATTGAAGTGCTGGAGCGGCACTGTCATGAGAATATGAATCACGCCATCGAGACTGAAGAGGGGTTGGGTATCGAATATGATGAGGATGTCATCTGTGATGTGTGCCGGTCCCCAGACAGCGAAGATGGGAATGACATGGTGTTCTGTGACAAATGTAATATTTGTGTCCATCAGGTTAGTGCCTGCAGAAATGTTGACACTATCCTGTGGTCTAAGTTTATCCAGGCAAGTGTGGAATTTGAATGGGTTTTAAATGTTAAGTGGAGGACTTTGTGGTTTTCTACATATGGTGGTGTGATACTGAGGTGAATTTTTGGACTCTGATAATTACGGTAGATTAAGTGGCCTAGCATGGTAAGTGGACAGCCACAGTCTAGCAGAAATGCAAAGTGTGTTTTTGGGACATGCAGCTATTTCTTCTGTAACTGTAAATAATTTATCCCCTTATTACTAAATCTGCTTTTGAAGATAAACAGGACAGGAAATACTGGCTTGCCTGTTTGTGAATCTAAAGATCGTTTGTTTCAGAGCTATTTTTTTTTTTCCTTTGCTGACTAGTTACTTGGTATACATACACTGTCGATCTGGAACCACATGCAGGCACTTTAACAAAGTGATCGTTTTCAGAAGCCATCAGCACCTACAAAAACCATGGTCTCAGTCTGAATGGTGCTATATTTATAGTGTTTAAGATGTAGCCAAGACTTTGCACTGTCTGAGCTCAGCATAGTCAGGTAAAGGTATCCTTATAATCAGAAGAGGGGTATGAATCCTGTGGTTTTTGTGCATCTTGTTCTGGAAGGGAGTTTTGCTATAAATTGAAAAGAGATCCAGAAAATTCTTTCTTTTTATGTATTTTTATACTGACTGCAAGTAATAATTTCGAAAACATATCTGGCTGAAAAAAGACCTGTCACCTCCTGCTCACAGTGGGCTGGCTTCTAGCCCAGCTGCTTTCCGGACCTGAGTCCCCGTGTGAAGCAGCCTGTGAGCCTGAGCTGGCTGTAAGGTGGCCAGGACAGGAATGTGGCTGGCAGCTGGGCTGCCTGCTGCATTCCTTGCTCGTGCCTGTTAAGGAATAATGATGGATTTGCAGTCAAAGGCTCACGGTTGTCTGCTGACAGCTGAGCTTGAGTTGATAGTCTGCTGTCTCCTTGCCCTGGATCTGCCTGAAACAAACTGAAGTGTGTCTGGGCTAGAGCAAATCCTAGCTATAACAGCTTGTCGCATTTTGATCCTGGATCAGCTTTGGTTCAACAAGTAGCCTCAGGTCTTTGTCATCACACAGTTTGGAGGTGGAGGGGAGGAGGAGTGTGAGAAAATTCCTCCTTCATGGTACCCTGTTGTGCTGCCTCAAACATGTTGTGAAATTACTGTTTCAGTAGTCTAGGTGTCCTTTGCTTATCAGTTAAAATTAGAAAATAGTTTCAGTCCGTTTCCAAAACTCTAGATACAATCTTAGATGTAATGCTACTTCTGCTCTAGTAACGGAAAGAATTCTGGTGGGAATATACCAGAGAGTAGAACACTTGTAAAATTTGGATTGCAGCTCCCCCTGTTGGGCTTCTACAGGAGTTGTCACATCAAAAAAAGATTCAGGATAAGTCAGTCTTGCCACATTTAATTCAGGAAAGTCCCCCTCCCTACAAGCCTGACATAAATGTGCAGTATTTTATGATAATGTTTAATATTAAATACTCATATCTTATTATGAGAACGTTAAAAAGGCAAGTATAGGAATTTTACTAGATTTAATCTGAAAGAGCGGTTACAACTAATGATCCTGTTCTTTTGAGTCTTTTAATGTTATTACCAGAGATAGTGTTCAAAATTACGAGATTTCCTGTGATAGCCACCCTTTTGATAAAACTTTTATTTGGAGTGGATGAGTGAAATTAGACCTTGATGGCAGCCACTGATTTCAGATATGGTCAGCTTCATGGAGGTAGGGGGGATGTGTACGTACAGCAGCATCCACCAGTGGTTCCATTAACTACCACGTGGAATTGGAAATCAAACTATTTATTTTCCTTTTTTCCTTTAGATCTCAAACCTAGAAAAACTTCAGAAATCTCTAATTTTCCATGTGGTTAAATGCAATAGTTGGGAAATGGGCATAAAACCCAGCATCTTTTAATTCCAGTATATGCTGTAATTTTTGTTGCATTATTATATAAATATGTAAAGAAAAATACACAGAACTGTAACCACAAACGTTGCAGGAAATTCTTTTCAGTCAAACAGCTCATACCCTTTCATATCTAAATAGAAGAGTGTTACATTTTTAGCAGTAGGAAATTGTTATTTTAGAAAGTGTTAGATACTGAAGCTAATTTAAAGGAATATCCATTTTGTTTACTTGAGAAAGTTTTAAGTCAATAAAAGCAAAAGTGAAGGTTTGTACCACCAGTGCTGTTGTGCAGTCCCAAGTGATAAGTTTTATAAATAGGTGTAAAAACTATTTCTTTTGAGGCTGTTTGTCTCTTGGAATATTTGACTTATTTTAAGGTAAAGAAATCACAGACAGATTAAGTGAAGGCCAGATTTTGCCTTTACTCTTGGAAAGCTTTGCTCTGTGTGAATATGAATGCTTGTGTGTGAAATAATTTCAGCACAATGATTCCAATACCTGTTTTTCTCCAAGGCTTGTTATGGAATCTTAAAAGTACCTGAAGGGAGCTGGCTGTGTCGCACCTGCGTCCTGGGAATACATCCTCAGTGCCTCCTCTGTCCCAAAAGAGGAGGTGCCATGAAAGCTACCAGGACAGGCACCAAGTGGGCACATGTGAGCTGTGCTCTTTGGATTCCAGAGGTAAAACCCTATTTTCTCTCCTGTCCTCTTCCTTCTTGTTCCATCCTCTGCCTTTATACATTCTCATGATTTAAAGTCTGACATAATACTGGGTTTTATTCTGATAGGCCTGCTCAGTCTGTGAAGTCTGGGAGAGAGTTCGACTTGTATTCTATTAATGAGTCACTTTGTCACTTCCATTTACTCAGTAATCACTTCTTGGTGTCATTATGGTATCTGTGACCTGCTAGAAAGGGCTAATGTATTACTGTTTCAGAGCTGTATCTTAAAACTGAAGCTTCATTGTCTCAGATTTTTGGATGAATTTGTGTGCTTGGATGGATGTATAATTTGCGTGAATATCTTCATTTTTTTCAAAGTTATGTTTGTTTGTTTGAAGATTGCCTGCACTCCATTATTTCCATGATATGTAAGCTGAGGTTTGTGGTTAAAGTTTCTTTGAGTTAAAATTTTTCTGAATGGTGGGGAGATGAGAATTTTTTATGTCTATATTGTATATTTTTTGTAAGTAAAGGCTTTTTTGATGTATCTGTGCGTAGCATTTATGGAGAGTTTCATAATGAAGTTTTACACTTCCTCCTCCATTTTCAATCAAGTTTAACATCACAGTGCAGTTCGGTAAAAGAGGAAGTTCACTTAGGTGTAGATGGAGTTTGTGTTTAATTTTGTACTTGGAATATTTATGTTTTATTTCTGGTAAGATTCACAAATCCATTATGGTGGGTGGTTTAATGTGAGACAGTAGCTGTATCTGTCAGCACTATGAAATCAAGGACACAGTATTTTCTAAATCTTCTGCTCCCAAGTACAGACAGGCCTGGTGTGTGCACAACTTTGAGGAAGATACTAAGATTTTGGTTTGTGTTTTTTTTGACAACCAGGTATAGCAACCAGATATAATGTGTAATTCTTAGTTGTCTCAGGCGTATATATCTGCTTCTTAAGGAAATTTTCTTTGCAGTTGCACTTTTAGGCCTACTTGTAGTTTCTGTCATCTCTTTCTCCTTCGAGGAGAGAGGAGTTGAGGATAAAAACAAAAAATATTTATTTTTTAAAAATCGCTTCTCTTGTGCTTATGAAGTGTCTTGACTGGAAGCTCTCCTGGCTCTAAGCTGACTGGTTTTTCTAAGAGGTCTGTTCTGCATGTGGTTGCCTTGCTGTTCTCATCAGGAGAAGAGGAACAGTGAGGTTTGGGAAGGAGGTGGTGGCCGGGCAGGAAGCACATCCTGGCTTCTTGCCCCTGCCCATCTCCCTCTGGCTCTGGAGGAAGAGAAGCTGCTGGGGGATACCCAAGGTGGGAGAGCTTGGATCCAGCTGTTTCCACAGCCCATTTAGTGATTCCAGGTTTTGGGTACCTCCTCCTCTCACACCAATGCAAGTATGTCAGTCATAGTGAAGAGGTGGCAGGTGCCTGCAGGCATGGGAAATGCCTCTTGGATCCTTGTGTGTAGTCACTTGTAAAACAATTCTGTTACCAGAGAAGCCAGGAAAACCCTTTGTAAATCTCTACTAAAATGGCAGGTCAGTTCCTGTCTGGAGTGGCCTTATGTGCTGCAGGGGGCAAAAAACACATAGAGTTTGAAGAGCCAGGGATGGATGCTTTAGGGGAGAATGTGTATTCTCATATATCTATTTTTTCTCTTCCAAGGTACTAGCATGCTGGACCTTCCTAAAAGAAACATGAATTATAAAGTCACTGGTATTTCCTCTTGTGGCCCTAACAAAATGGAGCAAAGCAGAAAGCAGGGAGGAAGGAGCTATAAGTATGTCTGTGTCTTGTGGCAAAAGGTTCAAAGAGACTTCATGAGTCACCAAGTGTAGTCTAGCATTGTAGCAGTCAATTTTGCCAGGTATTCTGCTGCATTAATTCATTCAGCACTGTCTTAAAATATTTTCCTTCCCTGCCTTCCTTGTGAGTTAATGGTATTTAAAGTCTTTCTTTTTGCTCCCTTGACTGGAACGATTGAAGGTTTTTACTTTCCAAAGTGTACTCGTTGGTTTATATCCTCTTTTTCTTCTGCCTTTGCTTTAGTGTAAGTGTGTGGTCTATTTCACGGGGTTTTTTTTTTTTTGAAAGGTGTTCTTCTAAACAAAAGAAAAGAAAAAGGAAACACTGATACTAGAAAACCTGTATTGAGTGTTTTGAAATTCAAGGTGTTTCTCTGCCTTAGATAACCTATAACAGGCAGGTCCTCTGCCAGTCAATGTAGTGTTAGCTGAAGCAGAAAGCGGTAACTCCCCCGGCTGTAAAGATACAATTGGCTGTTCTGAACAGCTGCTGTGAGTGACTGTGCTCAAGCCACTGGGCTGCCCTTCCCAGCCACTGCTGTAGATCCTTGTGCACTGGTGCAGCTGTTGGTTAGCAGGGAAGCAGAAGACACCAGGGTGATTGATCATGTGCATAACAGTTGCAGATAATAGGCTTCAACAACCCATTGTCTTCACTCTCTCCCACTCATAGAACTTCTTCAGAGTATAGTCAAGATGTAACCTGATGCAAGGTGAAGAAATGGAGAAAATTACTACATGTTATGGCAGATGGATCATTTCTGCCTTGGAATGGGAGTTCTTGGGGGATGAAAAGTTTGCCTCTGCTCTCTGGATCCCTTGTGAGCAGCAAAGTTCAAATGGTCTTTGCCTTGACTCCTCTCTGCAGAAACATGCAGATGGCACAAGGCCAGTATTAATAAATTGCACCTGACTGTGTAAGTGCCTCTTTGTGCTTTTACAAAGTGGGGTAATATCAACAGTCAGCATTACAAGCTGAGCGAACAGTATTTCCAATATAAATGTTTCCTGACCTTATGAGTCCCCTCTGGGGAAGGAGCAGGGAGAGCATTTAAGGGGGCATAGAGGGACAGGGAAAAGCTCTGTGTCAATTCCCAGCTCTGGCTGGGAAGCCCAGTGGAAAGCTGATATTACTCGGTTTCCAGAAAAGTCACTGCAGATTCTGGTTTGTTTTTGAAAACAGACAGCCTGACACATTGACACAATCCCTTAATTCCTAAGGGAAGTCTTGTCTCTCACTGTAGTGGTAACAGTTAATCTTAGTACAATATTGTTTCAGAAATACCTGTGCAACTTGTAACCAGCTGTTTTGAGCATGGTCAAATTAGGGTCATGAAAGGCTCTTTCCTTTTGGGAGCACAAAAGCTACATTCGATGATATTGAAGAGCACTGACCATGATTTTGTTGAACTACTCCGGCATTCCAGTCGTGTCACTTTTCCACCCCATTTATAGGAAGGCCACAAGAGATTAAATTGTTAGTCACATCTGTCTCATGAGTGCATCATATGTTGCCTGACTATTCTTCGTTAAAACCTGAACCTTCTGAAGCATCTAAGTGTCTTCCTAATGAAGACTTTTGGAAATTCCATGCAGCTGGTTGACTTCAGTATATTCCAGAAGATGGATGTTTGCACTTGGCAGATCAGAGAGGGAAGTACTGTAACAAACATTATCTTATTTGACACAATTTGTCATTAATTCATAAATTTTTGGTCAACTTTTTTTTTCCTAATATGGAAATGACAAACCAAGTAATCTCTTGCAAGGCTGTTTTTTCCACCTACTTAAATGATCCTTAAAGCAATGCATGATAAGGAGAGACTAGCGAAAATATTATCAGCATAGCAACTGTGACTTAGCACTGCTATCTTTGGGTAAGTCTACCTCACTGGGGAGGTCTGCTGAAGCAAAGCTTTCCATACTTAGGGATTAAACAGGTTTTAGAATGAATATGTGAAGCTAGGAAATTCAGCTTTGTCTACTGGCTCTTGCAAAGTTGCCAGTTTAATTATTACATGTTAAAATAACTCATACAACCCAGATTGTCCTGGGTGCCTCTTACTGAGGAGTTAATCCAAGCAAATTACTGTAATGTTCTTACAGTTTTCTAGAAAAACAAAATAATTATTGTTCAAATCTCGTCCTTAACTGCTTTTTTTAAGCCATCAGCTTTCTTCTGGCCTCCCAGTGCCACGGAGCATGACCTAGGAACCTCCTTTCTTTGAATTCCTAAGTTTGACCCTTTGAGAAGAAGCCCATATTCTGACTGCAGGAAATACAGGTCTGCTCTATTCAAATGTGTTGGTTTCAGAAAGTGTGGAGAGCTTCCTAGCTAGTATCAACACTGTGGTTTTGGTTCAGCCAGGTAGCCCTCCAAGGCACACAACTGAATTAAAAGAGTGTTCTAGAAGTGGAAAAATCCAAGCTCTTGGAGACATGTTCTTGGGACAGTTATCCCACTGAAATCTTCTGCCATGTGCCATTCTCATACTGGCCCAGTTCTGCATGTTAGTCATTGAGAGCTGGCCAAGTTTTCGTTTCTGTGCTCAGATAAATCCTGTCAGGCATGGCTCAGGTTTGCCTGCAGATATATCTATATGTGTTTTGGTTTCCAGATCATAGAAGTCTTCATTTCCCTATATAGACAACAAGCAACTGAGAAACTTCTATCACAATAGTTATGTGAAAGTTAATATAACAAAGAATAGGAAAAGCTATCCTGTCTATATCTGGGGTTTTTTTCCCTTTCTTTTAGTACTATTTATAATCTGGTTTACCAGAGACAAATTTATAATCCAGACTAAGTCTGTGAAAACTAGCACAAGACAATATATCCTGCTTTGCAATAAGAGCAGTTTGTTGTATTTTTTATCAAATGATTTTTGATACAGTCCATAGTTAGGAAAGTGTGTTAGGATTATCTCTTGCAGTGGGAGTGCTCTGTGGAGAAGCAGAGCTGGGAAGCAAGGCTTTTCCTGGCTGCTGACTGAAAGATCTGGCTCTGTCCCAGATCTTGAGTTTACAGAAGTAGATACTGTAGCAGATCTCGGGATTTTATAGAAGGAACTTTTCAGGAAAGTGTTCCTATTTTGTTCTGAGGGGCTTGTATTTTGGCACTTTTTAAGTTAAACCTGTGAAAGCAGCACAGAGGAAAAACAAAACCGCAAGGGAATGGAAATAAACTTCAATATCATTTGCTGCGGTCTCTCAACTGATAGTGGTTTAGGAATGGTATTCTCCAATTCAGTGTTCCCACTGAAACACTTCAAACCATGCACCACTCCCACCTTCCTTACAGAAGGCTGGAGAGGGGATTTGGAGGTAACAAATGGTAAGGATCGTGGATCGAGATAAGAACAACTTCCTGGAAGCAGCAATGAAATAAGAAAAACAAAGGAAAACAAACAGTAAGAGCTACAATACCAGTTGCAGAAGGAGCCAGTGCTACCCGACCACTGTCTTCACACCACACTTACCTGACCAGAAGACAGCCCTTCCCCCACTCAGAAAATGATGTGAGCTGGTGTAGAATAACCTCTGGTCCTAACCATGCTTCCTCCTGGCTACTGCAAAAATTAACCCTGTCCTGGCTGGAACCAGAACACTGGTTCATAACAAGAATGTGTGCTGTAGATGCCTCAAATATTTTGAATAATTGCAGCTTTGAGTTACCAGGTTAAATTAATAGTATTCTACACTATTGTCTGCATGTGGGATCTTTTGGAGTCCCTTTCTGAGAAGTATGCACACATGGAGATCTTGCAGAAAGAGAAATTAATGGATAGCTTTCTTCTTCTGGTATATATTGAGAGCTTGGTGCTTTGTTTTGTTTTTCCCCTTTGATAACTGTTTTCTGCACTGCTTTCTTTCTTTACAGGTTAGCATTGCTTGCCCAGAAAGGATGGAGCCAATCACAAAGGTGTCTCACATTCCACCAAGTCGATGGGCTCTAGTGTGTAGTTTATGCAAACTGAAAACTGGTGCTTGCATTCAGGTATGTACTTGTCCCATAATGACTTTGCAAGGGCGAATCTGTCAGAAGGGCAATTTTGGTTTTGCATTTTGTTCTTTGATGCTTTACAATGGAGATTGCTGTTGGATAGATGTCTACTTCTTCAAAGTCATTTGCTATCAAATTATTTTACTAGACAGAGATTAAGAATTAGTCTGGGTTGCCACCTTTTTAATAAAGCTGAGACGTTTCAGAGTCACTACTGTGTGTATCAAAGATGGACAGAAAACCCCTTTCATTGAACACTCTTTGCAAACAAGAAAATGCTATATTGGGTAATACCAATTTCAAAGGGATCAATAGTTTTAGGAACGTGTAGGAAATTTGTTTTGGTAGGGATGGATTTTCATGTAATTGAGGTAGTTATGTCCTTTTTTTCTGGTTTGGTGTTACTGTAAGTAATTGAGCCTTTTTGTTTTACTTTGTCTGCAGTGTTCTGTGAAAAGCTGCATCACTGCCTTTCATGTCACCTGTGCCTTTGAGCATAGTTTAGAGATGAAGACTATCCTGGATGATGGGGATGAGGTCAAGTTCAAGTCGTATTGTCTAAAGCACAGCAAGAACAAACAGAATTCACTGGCTGATGTTGAGGAGCACCCCAAGAGCGTGTCAGAGCAGAAGCAAACAGAGAGTGAGAAAACAAGCCTGCGAGCCCAAAAACTCCGAGAGCTGGAAGAAGAGTTTTACTCACTAGTAAAAGTGGAAGATGTTGCAGCAGAGCTGGGCCTTCCTAAACTTGCTGTAGACTTCATCTACAATTACTGGAAATTAAAGCGAAAAAGTAACTTTAACAAACCATTGTTTCCTCCCAAGGAGGATGAAGAAAATGGCTTGGTGCAACCAAAAGAAGATAGCATTCATACTCGCATGAGGATGTTCATGCATTTAAGGCAGGACCTAGAGAGGGTAAGAATTAACTAGTACAGTTTTGAAAAACTATTTGCAGGTGAGCAAGATCTTTCTTTGTGGATGAAAGTGAGAATGGGGAAAGCAAAGTGAGATGATTGAAAAAAATAATAATTAAAAAGAAAGAAAAAGTAAGGCTTCAACTCAAGTGTTTTGATGTGCTGTACTGCCTTCTGGAGAGACTTGCAAGAACTGCCCCTTTCAGTCCAGTGAAAGGTCTGATGTGAAAGGAATACTTCCTGACTTGCTTAAGGGTTATTCCTTTATGTGTTTTAAGATGCATATTTCTATGCACAATGGACATATTTGGTAATTGACTCTATGACTTCAGCTTCAGTTGAATAAATGTTTAAAAAAATGAGGAAATTTATTTGACCCACCGTTCTAGTTAGTGATAGAGTTTAAATGAGAAAAAAAAAGTTGCTTTTATTAAGCAAAAAATAAGAGTAAGTCTTGTTGCCACTTGGAGGCTGCCTCCAAGGGTTGGGTAGGGTCACCCGCAATTTTCAAGTGCTTAGAGGTAGGCAGTGAATGTAAAAAAAAGGTAATAAAATAAAATAGATGTGATGAGGAGAGGGGAAGTAAAAGCAGAAGAGAGGTAATAGTGTTGTAAGAAAAGGGTAAACAGTATTGGAGAGAGAACAACATGAAAATACAGGAAGATTGTTGGAGCCGAGATTTGCACTTCTCAGTGTAGCTGTTGTCTTGAATCTGTCATAATCAATCTCTCCAGCAGATCTTTTCCAGCACTGCTTTTGATATGGAAGCTTACTTTACAAAAAAACTTAAAACCCATAACGTACCTCACATGGAGGGTTGGTATTTGGGGGTGGATTGTTTTGTAGTTTTCAAGAGACCATGCCAAGCTTTTTGTTTGATAAATATTTGGTTTGCACCAAATTTTGTTGAAATTGATGTATTTATTCTGAGTGGAGGTGATTCATAATTTTAAATGCCTGCTCCAAGTTTCTGAACTTCTGTGCCACAAGATTATATAACTGTTATATCTTGGGATAAATATAAATTAGGGAATCTTGGAATTTTGTTTCTAGGTAAAGAGATTCCAATTCTGAACAGATAGGAATGCTGGGGAAAGTGTGTTTGGCAGATACCTTTCAACCAGCCCCTATGCTGTATCTGTGTTTTAAAAGCACTTATAGGTGTTTATCAAGAACTTCCACTGTCTCTTCTTATTCTATTGCCTTAGGTGGAAATGTTGCTATTAACTAAAACAAGTAGTAGAAGTAGAATTATGTGGAACTGAATCAGAATGGTCTGGGTTGGAAGGGACCTTAAAGACCATCTAGTTCCAACACTCCTGCCATGGACAGGGACACCTTCTACAAGACCGGGTTACTCAAAGCCCTATCCAGTCTGGCCTTGAACACTTGAGAGAGGGGGCCTCCCCATCTTCTCTGGGCAACTGTTGCAGTGTCTCACTGTTAACAATGTCTTCCTTCTTCACAAAGTAAACTTGCTTTCTCTCAGTTCAAAAATATTACCTTTTTTTCTGTCACTACAGCCTCTGGTCTCTGTCTTTCTTATATAATCCCTTTTCATATAAGGAAAAACTGCAGTGAGGTCTCTACAGACCTTTCTCTTCTCCAGGCTGAACATTTTTTAATGCATAATTAGGTATGTTCAGTAATATTCACAAGAACTTTAACAAGGGATTTTGCATGTTTTGATTTTGTTGTTGATGCACTTTTTAAACTATATCTGGATTTATTTTCTTATTGCATGTTAAGTCTCCTGTTATTCGTCCATAGGTAAGAAATCTCTGTTACATGGTAAGCAGGAGAGAGAAACTGAAGTTGTCCCACAGTAAAGTACATGAACAGGTCTTCAACTTGCAAGTCCAACTCATTAATCAGGAAATTGCTGCAGGTAATCATATAAATGTAAAATATTTATAAATCCTGCCTGTATTTTAACTAAAGCAGTGTATTCTTTTTATGTTCCTATTTAGTGCTTTTAACATGTAAAAATGCCTTTAAGAATTTTCTTCAAGTACATAGTCAATCAAAGCAGCAACACAAAGAGAACATTTTAATCGTTTAAAATGTTTACTTGAATATTTCTTTATTTTATGGCTGTTTCTGGTATATGCCTCTTGCTTATCACTGTGGCATCCAGATAGCAGAAATGAGTTAGTGGTGAGTGATCTCTAGGCTTTTGCACCGTTGGGCTGCTGATCCATGGCACTGGTTCCCCACAGCAAGCTGTACCCTGCTGGTTGGTTCTCCAGCTGAGAAGGCTTTTCTGCCTGCTGCCAGTAGTCGATTCCTTCAGGCAAGAGGAGGAGTGACTGGTGGGAATCACTGCTGTTCACATGTGCCTTGTGCATGTCATGAACAGCGCAGATTTGCTAGCTTGCCATCTGCAGTTGCTCTCCTTTCTTCAAAAAGAGTTTAAGTGCTCTGGTTGTTAACAGAGACTAGTAGCTGCTTAGGAATGCTCAGGTGCCAAACCCCACTCTGCTTTTCACATTTACAGCAACTTTTTAAAATAAAGAACACAGTATTTGGAAAGAGGAGAAGAGCATATGCATACCAGTATAGTTACTGGGATTTTTTTTTTTTTTTTTAATAGGAAATGCAGCTATTTTACTGTGTAAAATTGAGTTGTGGTCTTTCAGGATACATACTTCACCAGTTTAGGGTGAAGTCTTCATGCTTTTTTTCTCTGCCCCTGAAACATGGATAGGTGCCATTAGTACTGATAACGTTTTTTATGGATTTTTTTAAACTGTTTTAGACCAGACTAGTACTTCATGGAAGCAGTGGCACTCTGAAGCTCCTTGCTTTTGTGTAAATGCATTTTATTAGAAATGTCTACTAAGTTTGTTTCATGTCTTTAAAATACAATTTTAATACTTATTATAATAGCTTGATACTTGGAGTAGGTGCTGCATGCATGTATTACCATAAACAACTCAAGTGTTGAGGTAAAAAACTTTTAAAACTTAGAGAATTTGATAATACAAAGCAGAGAGCTGAACTAAGTCCAAATTGAAACTCAGTTTGAAGCATTGTTTTTTCTTCATCCAAAACCGAATATGAACCTTTTTTACAGCTTTGTTGGAACAGCTTCAGTCATATCTCAAAACTGGTTCAATTCACTGGCTTAAAGCCCTGTAAAAAGGGCACATTGTTGTTTTTAATGAAAATTTTTAAATGCTTACCTAAATTCCAAAGTTGTGGATAATTTGGAACGGTTTGGTTATCCCAGCTTCTCCTTAGTGTCCTAAAATAATTGCACACTAATTATTTGCAAATGCTTCTTACTGTTGCATGATTGTATAATGGACTATAAAACTTGATACAGAAGACAAAAGAAATTACCCTTTTTAAAAAAGCCTTTTTTGCTTTTTGTTCTGCTTCCTCGCCTCTTTCTCCTGTAGGCCATACACTGACAAGTGCACTAGAGAACACACTGTTCTACCCACCTCCCAGGATCACCCTGAAGCTAAAAATGCCCAAATTAGCATTAGGAGACTGCAAAAATAACTCGCTGAAGCCTGGCAACAGACCGCTTTCTCCTGACAACAACAGCACTGTTTACAGCAAGCGGAGTGTGTCAATGTCAAAGGAATCGTTTGAAATGAAAGCAAAATCTTATGCCAGGTATCAGCACGACAGCAGAAGTAACGGGTTGCTGGCGGGGATCGGCAAGCCTCGGAGCGAAGTAAAGGATTCTGGCCCCACGCAGCTGATGGAGTTTCACCGGGGCCAGCCATCCGGGAAGCCTTTAGCGCTCCAGGCTGCTTTGCACGGACAGTCATCCATCGGGAATGGGCGGGTGCAGCAGGAGAACTCAAGGCTGGTGTCCAAATCCAACGGTCTGATGGGCAGGGCTGGAGATGTGAGCCAGAGAGACAGCTCCAGCCAGACATCCTACGAACAAGAGTCTGTGCTCACGGCTCACTTGGCCAGCCAGAGTGGATTCCGAAAATCCACCATAGAACATTTCAGCCGGTCCTTTAAAGAGGCTACCAACAGTCTGGTGAGGACCACGGAAGATCTCCGGTGCTGTGAAAAGCCAACAAGAAGACTTGCAACAAAAGATCGCTTGTGGAGCAAGCAGACACTTGAAGGTGCTCCATACCAGGACAATGATGGGTACTGTCCTGACTTAGAGCTGAGTGACTCTGAAGCAGAAAGTGATGAAAACAAAGAGCAAGTGCGGTTAAGACGAAGTAGCTCAGAGAGAGAAAGCCCGAGTAAGGACTTTGGAAGAGACTGTCACAATAGAAACAAAAAGAATATGATATCTCACAGTTCGGTACAAAGGTGATTAGAAGCCCCCACGGGGTAATTCAGACTTTATGTATTCCAGTGTACCAGTGCAAAGCTCAGCATCAAAAGGTTCCAGAAAATAGTCTAGGACCTATTTAGGAAGAGCTGCAGTAGGGGATGGGGGAGGGGAGAGAAATCAGAGTCGTTTTATTCAACTGTGAATTGGTTTGCAGTCTTTGCAAGGTTAGCTCAGTTATCCACAAAGTCATGTGGAAATCAATCGTGTGTTTTATCAGAGGGTAACATCTGGGAGAGCACAAAGCGGTTAACTGTGCAGAAATTCAGGAAACCGCTTCCACCTTGCCAGCTTAAGTGCAAGGCACTGTGTTCATGTGGGGGCAGTCTCGTGGTGGTGGACAGGTTTTAAAGAAGTCCTTGCATTGCTCTGTGGTGCTGCAAGAGACTGCAAACGGAGACACTGAAACTGCGTTGTTACGGCACCCGCAGTATGGCTTTGATCCAGCAATGCACTTGCAGGTGTGTTAGGAGGTTAAGCACGTGAGAAGTCCTGCTGGTTTCCCCAGGAACATTTGTGCTCAGATATCCGAGCGCATGCCGGAGTGCTCTGCTGGATCAGGCCCAAAGTGACTACTAAGCGACGATCCCCTTCTGCAGGAGGCTTTGACCTGCAGTGGCGTTTGCAGGCTCCCTGCGGAGGGCGGAAGCAGGCGTCGCTGGCGCTGCCAAACTCGCTGACCTCTAGACGTGCCCCCATTCCCTGCTTTTGCTGAAGGTTGCGTTTCTCTTCACAATAATTCGCTTATTTTGTAAATATACAACTTCTAGTACTTCAGTTTTTTTAATCTCTGTACATAGATGCTTGTTGTGGGATGCACTTGTAAATATTTTACCCAGCTAACAAGTACAGATGGCTAATTTTGTGGATAGTGTTTACAAAAGTAGATGTACTACTTCAAAGAAAAATGCTATTTGACACTTACATTTAGGCAATCACCGGTGATGCCAGGTTCCTCTTGAAACTGAGATTTCATATCCAGAGGTGTTTTTACCTGGTATTTTTAAAGTCAGCTGAATTAGAAATAATTTCAGCTGATTTTTTTTTCAGGTGCAAAATTTCAACCCTAGTTGCCTGAACACAGGCATAGGAGTCTTCTGGCATCTAGGTCTGTAAAATTTTAGCCAGTCATCATTTAGAGTATGATGGTTTAATTAAAAATGTTTTTTTTTTAATTGCTGAAAATCTACTATTTTATTACGCTGCTTTTCAACCTCTGGATCAGTTGCTGTTTCCCAGTCTAACACATTTTTTGTATGTCCTTTAAAATCGGCAGTTGTTAAATAGTGATTAAATTTCAGCCAATACTGACTGAGGAGTTGAGAAGAGAAGGGAATGAAACCCTTTCTATTTGTTTCAAAGACAGGGCATTTTTGTTTGAATGCAAACTAACTTCTTATTTTACAGATGGTATTGTGATGATCAACAAAACAACTGCACTGTTTTTGTCTGAAATGCTGTACATTTCATAAATTGGCAACATCTTCTGTCCCCACATCACTGGCTGAAATGACCCATAGGTCGTGTAGGGCATGTTGTACAGCTCTGTTGAGGGTTCACTTTTGTCTACAAACAAAAAGGCATTCCCCCCACAGCGTGAAGTTGACTATGCAGGATCTGAACAGCAACTTGTTTCACTCCATAGTTTCAATTTATTGCTTTTAGGTTGGGAAATGGCAACAAGATTCTCAGATTTGTTTTAAACTTTGAAATCTCCCTAGTTGCAATAGCACTAGCAGGTCAGGGGCTGGAGGAGTCTTCAGTAGTGAAATAATAAAAAAAGTATACTTGGCCAATCTGCTCTGTTTGCTTCATGCATCTTAATTTTTTAAATTTTTTTTATTTTTTTTTTATTTTAATTCTTGATTTTATGTATATTTGTGTAATTGATCTTTCTATACCTGTATCTTCAAAAATATTTCTTTTGGTGTAAATATGCAGTAGCAATTTAGGTTTCCACATATTTTATTTTTATGGGAAATGCTTTGTGTTCTAAGCCATGGGTCATTCAGAAAGTAAACAAATGTCTGTTCATTTGTATTCTGGTTCTGATTCTCTTAATTCTCCTTCAATATTTATTAGTAATCCTCTCTCACTGGCCATGAAATTTTATGAAGCTTTTATTGGGAACACTTATCTGGGAGGTCAGCAAAGTGTTCATGTTATTTTGTGGCTGGAAGCATATGACAGAAGAGAGGGAAAATGGTGCTTTAGCAAAACTCAGAGTTTCTGCTCTTCCAGGGTTATCAATTCAGTTGTTCCCAGTCTGGGCAATGGTTTTGCTTATTTTCACATGATTTTAATAGACATATGAAGGAGCCCTTGGTTATGTAGTTCTCAAGTATTGTCCCCAAAGTGCATTTGCTAGTTTTTATTGTGCATTCAGTGGCTAACTGTTTTGAAGTATTACCTCTTAACCTTATTTGTCAATTTTTTGTTGTGTTTTTGCATTTTGTTTTATATATATAAATATATATATATTCAATTTTCCAAGATGGACTCGGTCTTTTTCAGATGTCCCCTTTTTACAAGTACTTTTTCATTAAATTATGAAACTGCTAACAATATTTTCATTTGTTGTGATTTATTCAGGGCTTTACCCTCTGTGTCTGGCAGGTTGTAAAACTCATCAGTACTGTGTCCATCAGGACTAAATTATTTCTGCAGATTTGGCAATACTTTAACAAGTTAAGTATCCAGGAAAACCCTTCCCCTTCAGCCTCCCAAAAAAAAGAGTCGCTGAGCACTAATTTGCTGTGTATAGCAAATAGTGCAAGCCTGGCTTTCGTTTCTGCCTAGCTGAGCAAATGTAACAGACCATTTGCTGCCCTGGCCTTGCTTTTCAATGTATTTGCTTATGCTGTAGGATGGCTGGTTTTCCCTGGTCGGACAAAGTGACTTATGGAGGAAGAGCCGCAGCCAGGCCTTCTGTCTGATCCCTCTTCTTGTACCCCCGCAGCCGTGCGCAGCTGAGCACTCGCCAGTCTGTGTGCAAAGGACAGAGTGGGGTGAGCAGGTTCCCGGGCTCCTGTCGGTTTTACCTGACCTTTTGCTGTAATTCCCCCTGCTCCCACAGGCCGGTGCTGTGAGGTACCTTGCTGGCACAGAGGAGCTGCTCCCTGGGCTGGAGCAGAGAAGAAGGGAAAACGAGAAGGTGGAGGAAAAGGTGCTGGGCTAGCTGCACAAGTGATCCCACAGCATCCCTCCTGCTCTGACTGGCTCTGCAGCTGAAGAGAAGGATGGGATTTGCAATGTGGGTGTTGGAGGCAGCAGTGACGCTCCTGCCTGCGATGGGTCTGGCGGCAGCAGAGTGAGTCAGAACTGAGTGGCCAACAACACACTTGTGGACTGGCTTAAGGACTGGAGTGACTGAGCAGGTAGCCCCAGGCAGGATGGAACTGCAGCTGGAGAAAGCTTGGGTGAAATAGAGCTCAAATCCTTCAGCTGAAAAGCAAACAGGAGGTAAAAAAAGGGGAAAAGACAGTAAAGATGCAGACAGAAGGGACGAAAACCTAGCACTGGGAAGAAACAGTGCACACTGAACTGTCAGTTGTTTTTCAGGACCAGGATTTCTTCTTCCCTAAAGGCATCTTGCAATAGATACCAGCAGCAGACTTCCTTGTTGTGACTCTCTGACTGGTAGCTTTTAATTCTCTCTCCACATACCATCTGCTTGTGGCTGGGATGTGGGAAAGACAGGGCCAAGGAAGGAGATTGGTGTCCCCATTAATTTGGAAACAGCTACTATTGGCTTGTAGGGTCTTTTCAAATAACTCAGTGTGCTTACTTGTTGATGGTAACATGGGCCAAGGACTAAAGAGACTGCACAGTGGTTCTGAGCACCATCATTTCTGCCCTAAAAGAACTGTTTCTCAGTTCTTGTATACTTGTGTATATCACTTGTAGAATGTTTTCTTTGCACCATGAATCCCAAACGATTGAAGGAGAAATTAAAATTGTTTAGCTATTAAGCCTGAAACATTCCCTTGATTTGATGTGGTACCTCTGGCGACCTGGCCTGGATGTGCAGGCTGTTCTGTAGACACATGATGTGGATCTGATACCTGGGAGGGACCCAGTGTTTAAAGCCTTCCTCTGGGAGCTGCGAAGATAATCCAGCGAAACCACCGATCCCAGTACTTGTAAAGGTTTAGCACTGCAGGGAATTGACACATCTATTAGGAAAATATGCTTTTGATGCGAATTAAGGAACAAAAGCTGCTTGCACAACCACAGAGCTTGGCATGCAAGGGAAAAATACTGGGGAAGGGCAGAGATGGAAAACAATGGAGTGCCTCAATGCAGCTTCCTTAGGAAGAAGTGAAGACACAGACTTCTGGGCTCTGGTTTCATGAGAGATGCCCCGCTACTGCTGCTTCAGAACCTTCCTTTTACACCAGCTTCATGGCTGAACACTTTTGCCACTCCTGAAGTGAA
>NC_031768.1:32919627-32981268 GCF_001522545.3 Parus major
CTCCTAACCAAGTCAGTGCATCTAGCAGGATGTGACAGGTGGATTAAAGTGACTGCAAGCACACATTTCTGAAAGAAAATGTTACATAGCGGTTGGGTAGGTTGTTTGAAATGCCTGTTTCTGTTCCTCAAGTTCACCCTTCAGCAGAAAGCTTGAATAAATTTGTGTGACCACATGGTTGTAGAAGGAGAAGCAGCCTTGGATATTTGCTCATTAGTTTCCCTGCCTCTGTGTATGCTGCTTCCAGATAATCTTTCTTTTTCCAGTCGGCTTCTTTTGTCTGGGGCAACCTCCTGGATCCACCTTGCCCTGCCCTTTCTCTGGGATTCTTCTATTGTTTCAGGCTGGGCAGATCCTCCCTGCTTTCCATTGCTTTCTCAGCAGCCTTGGAGCTGGGTATCTGCCTCGCCTTGGCTGTTTTATCTGATATACATTATTTTAAATCTCTGGGTAGGCTCCATAATGACACCTTTATGGTTTCTTTTGGCTTAAACATCCTAAAGACGTTTTTTCTGGTTTCTGTTGTTTTCCTCAGGTGCTGCCCCACCCATCCTAACCTGAGAAAAGAGCACTGGGGAGCAGGACACAAGTTGTAATCTCACAGTTCCATAACAGTTCTAGAGTTGTTCTGCTCACTAAATCAGTGGGCCAGTGTCCTGAGGAAGAATTTAAAACTTAGCACAATAGTAACATAAAAGGAAGGTGCCATCAAGAAATCTCATGGTTATCTGAGAGCTCCTGAGCTTGTGATAGACTTCAAGAGTAGTAGCTATAAAAAGAAAAAGCGTTATATGCCGTTTGGGAAAATGGCTCTGATTATATCTTGGGAAGTGCAGGCCCTAGTCAGGGAATGAGTCATCTGAGAGGGAAAAACATCTCTGAACTAGCCCACCCACTTCACCTGAAAGCTCACTGTGGTTGCATTCCTTTGTGGTTCCTTATCTCAGAAGGGTGGTGCCAGGTAGTTTGGGAACCCCTGTCACTGGCATTTTAGGCTCCATTTGTATCCGATTGAATGGAGCCTGACCAAAGCCTTTCCCTCCTTAAAACTGGTTCAGCTATTGTTCTGTTGTCTCCTCTCAAATGAAGTAGGGGCATTGTTTCCATTCTACAATAAGCCAGACATCTCTCCTGGTTAAAGGAAGCACAGATGCCTAAAAGCTGGATGGGCTAGGTGGTGTGGATATTAATAAGCAAGTTATAGTTTACACTCATTACAAATGGCTAGTACATAAACCAGACTCCTGAAATTGTCTGGTTGAACATCTTAAAATAAAGCTCTGTGAAATCACCCTAAATCTGCAGTTAATTTGAAATTTATTTTTGATTTGTCCCCAGGAAGGATTTGCATGCCTGTAAGCTGCAAACACTGAAAACACTGTTGCTTCAGTTATTCATCTTTCATTCAAATCAGTTATTTGAATGAAAGATGCTACCTGTCCCTGAAGCCCTGGCTCTGTTGCATGACCTCTGCTGTAGCACATATCAATGCTCTTTTTTTTTTATCCTGAGGCAACTAAAATGCAAATCCAGGTCACATGGGGTACAAAGACCAGAAGAGGCATAAATGAAAAATGTCTTGGCTGTGCTCCACTGAAGAATGCTTCCTGAAGCACCCTGTTGCCCAACTGCTCCCAGTACAGAGCAGAAGTCTGGAGAGGCTCAGCCTGGGGACTCCAGATTTGTGAGGCAGTTTAAGGCTGCAGAAACTTGAACTTGTTGCTGCTTCCATGACAAAGATGTTGGAGGTGTGTGTGTGTGACAGTGTGAGGGTGTTCATAAAGCACTGGGGAGACTGGCTGCAGTGGGAAGGGTCACTTGCTTAAGCATTGTATTATTGAGAGATGCTTTTTCATGAGCCTGTGGCCAGTACAGAAGGAATTGTGCTGAAAGAAGTCTGTGTAATAAACTGCAATGAGTACAGGGTACAATTGTCATTTTTGTGAAAACTGGTCTTTAAAGGATAAATACTTCAATATGATTTCATGGTGATTGGTGCAATCCTTTGTAGAATAGATTCCCTGTCTGAGATTCTTAATCCATTCTGGATTAACTTGTGTGACAGTGGAAATGTTAGACACATAAATTAGTCAATGGGCACATATCTGTTGGTGCCACCTTTTACTAAGCAGACATTTGCAAACAGGAAAATGGAGTACTTTGGCAAGTGTTTTATTATGTTTAAATACACAACTGTGATCATCCAGACTAGTAAACAATTGAAACTTCTCAGCAGTTTGATCTCTCCTGGAGTTACTTGTTTCTTGCTAACAAATAAAACTTGATCTGGATGCATAAGCCAGTTCCCAGAACTATACTTGGCTGCAAACAAGTGCACGGCAGTGCCAACTCTTGCTTTCCAGCCAACTGATAGCAGTGACTGATTTCATGTTTCTACCTCTGCTTTTGCTCAGTGTTTTTTGCTTTGCCCTCCATCTGTGCACCCCCTAATGCAGTATTATCTGCTAGTGGAGAATTCCCATGTGCCCACTCTGGTTTCCCTAATAGATTTAACAGGCTTGCACTGAGGTAGTGGCTCCTTGGGCTTCACTGCCCTTGGCGCAGTCCCTGCTCTCAGCTTGCCCATCTGCTGAGGAGGCCTGACAGACTCTGTATTCAGAGGCAGCTCTTGGGATACAGACAGCTGCTAGACAGCATTTGCACTTCATACCAGCCATGGATAAGGCATAGAGCCCTCTCACCTTCAAGCAGGAAGGAGGACTAACAGTAGTAAAGACTACAGATGAAGGAAAAAAGACAAGGATTGCTCTAAAGGTGAAGAAATAGCAGGATCGGGCTCATAAAAGGAGAGAACAACTGCAACTTCCTAGGAATGAGCAGAAGTAAAACCCAGTCTCTATAGGGCCTGAAATAGTTCAGCATCTCTTCTTGCCTACAGTTGTTGATGGTGGGGAGATTCTTCCAGCTCTGTGGTGCTCTGAGCTGTTCTTCAGAGCTGCTGAGCATTTTCTGACTGTCAAGAAGTGTAATGGCTTCTGGCAGGCTGAGGGAACCTGCAGGCTCAGGGAGGGCTGTGACACCTTACAAGGCCTCCCGCATCACATACCTCCTCTTTGTGTTCTTCATGATTGTAAGAAGCATTCCACTTCCCGGCTCCCTCCCACCATGTGGAATAAATGCTAAACTACCAGCCTGTCTTTGGAAGCCACAGAGGTGCTGTGTCAGCTCCCTATCAGTCAGATTTGGAGGCCACACGGTGGCCACTCTGTCTGCAGTGCAAGAGTGCAAAGTTCTCAGTGGGGAAGGAACAAGGCAGCACAACCTTTGGCAGCCACTTCTTCTGTGCTCTTCTCTCCCACAGTGAAGTTGTATTGGCAGAGGACCTCATCTGATGCTCTCTGTGAAGGCACCTCACCATGGATTCCTCCCTGCTCTACCTTTCAACAAGCTTGGATTGGCCATTACAGAGAAGACAGAGTAGGGGTGCTGTCCCATATAACTAGAGATCTGAGCTCCAAATACATGGCACAGAGTTTGTGTTGTAACCTAGTGCTTATAGAAGCTGTTAATTTTCTCCCAAGGTGTGTGCCAGCACACAGCTTGTTTTGATGCCTCCAAACCATGCTGGCAAATGCTTAAGTCAGCAAGGAACAGAGAGACTGGTGAGGTGGGTTGAGGGTGTATTTCCTGTTGCTGCTGGATTCAGTAATCTCTTGCATTGCATCCCAAATGGCCTTGTAGTGTGCAAAGACTATGGGAGAGCAGTAAATGTGGCTAAGCTTTGTAAGAAGCACTAATTGTTCTTCATTGAACTTAATTCTTCACATTATTTTTTGGGGGGTTTTTGTTTTGTTTTGTTTTTTTAATTTCTGCATCTTCTTTCCATGTTCTAAAATGTATGGAAAAAAGGAGAGAGATGTGGCACTTTTTATCTAGTTTCTTTGTGTTGGTTGTTGCTAATGATTTGCTGGCCTCAGGTCTGAGATGAAATCCTGCTGTTTGTTGTACATGCAGCAGGACAGAAAGAGAAATTCAATGTTAAGCACTGAAGGAATGGAAGCCTATAAAATAGAATTCTAACTGGTCAGATAACGTGATAAAAAGTTAATGAATATCACATCAGAACTCCATCAGAAGAAGCCTACATGAAACACTTGTTGGTAAGGTCATGTAGCCCATGAACTTTCCAGATGTACCACTAATAGAAAAAAACGTGACCAAGTGAAGCCCAGGCTGTGACCACCTGCTTTATGAATAAAGGCAACTAAATAAAAATATTCAACAAGAGATAATTGCCAAGAGGAAGATGTATGATAAGGAACAGATAAAATCTCTAAGAGGAGCTGTGTGGGGACTACTTCCTAAAAGACCCTGCTGGGTGCTATGTGATTACTGTTGCTCAGTGCCCCTTGAATAATGGGGCTGCTACACGAGCCAGCTGGAAACCGAAGTCTGGATGGGCAAGAGGCAAGTTTTGGAGCAGCTGAGTTAATTCTGGTTTGTGGGGACACAGCAGCAAGCCAGGCCGTGGGCTCCTGAGTTTCCAGGAGGAGACAAACCAGGCACGGTGCAGTGAAACTGAAGCCACTTAATGTCACTGATCCCTATGGGGATCACCAGCTCCCCAAAACAAAAGGCAGTATGGACAAAAGGCAGTATGTCATGGGATGCTGAAGAGGAGACTTGGGATATAAAAAGTACCCACTGCTTTGAGACTTGAGGCCTGGGAGCTGTAGTGGCCACGGCAGAGAGATAAGCAGGCTCAACAGATGACTGTCTGCAAACTTTGATGCCAGCTGTTTACCTCGTGCCTTTGGAATTTTTTGAGACTGTACAGCACGAGGAGTACAAGAGGACGGGTCACGATGAAGGCCCAGGATTTCTGGATAACCGAGGTGCTGCTGCAGGAGCTGTGAAGGATCCCTGGTGCTGAAATTAGGGCCGAGTCTCTGTGGCCGCCTGCACCGGAGCAAGAAGGCAGGGAGAAACCAGGTCTTTCGGGAATCAGCCTCTCCGGGGGCTGACAAACCTGGCCACGCGGTGGGAAAGCTCTTCTCCCTTTTTTCCCTCCCAGCAGCTCTCGGAAGGGGGCTGCAAGCCGCTGCTGTTGGACCGGCGCCTGGCAGGCTCCAGGCGCCGGCCCTGCGGGAGAGGAGGATCCCGAAGGGCCCGGCAGGCCAGCCCGCCCCTGGCGGGGTACCCAAGGCGGCCGCTTGCCCTCTCCCGGCCCGCTATAAGAGCTGCTCGCGGCTGGCAGCAGCTACGGCCGGCCGTGCTGGGGGCGCGCTTCCTTCTTACTGTTATTCATATTTATTGCTGCTGCTCGTCTCTCCCGTGTTCACAGGCAGGTAGGTAGGCACATGCACACGCATGTGTGTACGGGACACGGCGGTGCGCCCCAGCAGCCGGGCATGCGGGGGCGGGCCCGCCGGCGGAGCGGCCTTTGCCTCCCTGCGCCCGCCCGCACCCCCGATTTAATCGTTTCCCTCCCTTTTATTATTACCCCTCCTTTTTTTTCTTTTTTTTTCTTTATTTTTTTAAACCCCCCGCTTTTCTTCCCCGCCGTTCCCGCTCCCCGCAGCCGTGGCGGGGCCGGGGTAACACGCGGTGACGATCCCCTCCGCAGGCCATGTCCTCCGTGAGGATCGAGTGCGTGGCCAAGGAGGGCTACAGGATCGGGGAGTCGCCCGTGTGGGACGAGAAGGAGGGCGCGCTGCTGTGCGTGGACATCACGGGCAGGAAGGTGTGCCGCTGGAGCCCGCTCACCGGGGAAACGCGGGCCATTCCCGTGGGTAAGGAGCCGCTGCAAAACCCTCCTGCGTGTGCGGGAGCTGCGTGTGGGACTCGGGCTGTGACCCTCGGCAGCTGCACGGTGCTCAGAGCTGGAGAGCTTCCCCTACAGCCTCCCTGTCCTCGCTGGCCAGCATGCTGGGAGACACTAAATACAGACCAGACCCGGTCCTGGGGACTTTCCTTACGACTTTTTGCTACTGGGTTATGTTTGATCTATTGCTTTCCCCTCTAAGCTGTCCACAGCTTGATCTCCTTAGCTCGTACCTTGTCCCAGAAGTAAACTTCTGTTGGTGTCTGTAGTAGTTCTGATGTGAGTGACCAATGCTCATAACATCTTCTGTATTAAAGGAAGATTTCCAATAACGCGTTAAAAAGTTGATACTAAGGTAGTGGTGTCACCAGCTAGAGTCTCAATGGTTCAAGTATTTTTTCCAGAAAGGAAGAAATATGATATTAAAAAGTGATTGCATTAAAAAATCATTGCAGATTTACTGCTGGATATGATAGAGTAAATATTTGTGTTGGTAGACAGCTCCTTCAGTGGTTTCAGTACCATTTGTTGTTTTCTCACATTCACTAGCACTTGGTAAAAATCAATTTTGTCTACTTATAAGATGTTCGCATTACTCACTAGAAACTGATCTGGGCTAATCTGCCTTTCAGATTACAGTAGTTGCCAATTTCAAGATGAAAGAAGGCCTGATGCTAATCTTGGAAATGTTGCTTCCCAAATTTACCTTCTCTTAGCTTAGCTGAGGGAGTGTGCTTCTCCCTGCCTTTCCCCCAAACTGATCTACTCTCCAAGGTGTAGTATTTTACTTGTGGTCTCACTGGAGCTGTGGAAGAGAGAGCAGCTGAAATAGCTATTTATTATTATTATTATTATTTTTAATTTTTTTTAAAAAATTTGTATTGTTTCCTTTCTTTAACAATGAAATAGTTATGATTAATAGCTGTGCCTTTGGGAATGCCATGATTAAAAAAAACCCATCAAAACCCCAAACAACCAAAGAATGCCATGGGATTATCATAGTAGGTTTCCAAAGTGGAAACTAAGAGAAATTATTCATTATTAAAGCTTTTAATAAGAGAATTACAACGACCCTGTGTTCAGAGACAGCTTCAAATGCCTTTTATAATTCCGCAGGGGAAACACCATAGCTGCATAACTGTGCCTGAAAAGGACACCTATGGTCAGTTTTGGGTATAAGATGGTGCTGCAAATCAATCAATTCCTGCAGAATGCTGCTTTAATAAAGCCCTCCGGGGTCGCAGGGCACTGAGCTGGGTACACGGTCTGAGGCGCTCCTTGCGCTGGGTCTGTGCGGTGAACAGCAGGGTGGCTGTGTCCTCATGCACCCCTTTCCTCTGGGGTGATTTGTCAGGAAGGTATGGAGCTGTTCTTGTGGCTGCAGGGGCACCTGGGTGTCCACCAGCTCCAGTGGACAGCTGTGCTTGGGGACTGCTCCCCCCCAGGCTCGGGGGGTGCCCTGGGTGCACCTCCTGCCCAGGAGGAAGGACTCTGCTAAACCACAGCCCCGTTGTTTTCCTGCGAGAACAAAAGTATATTTGCAATCCCATGCTCAGCTAGGAAAGCTCCTCTGCTGATACAGGCAGAAAACCACTTTTATTAGTGTGGTTACCGGCAATCCGAAGAGCAGCAAAATTACTTCATGTGGCAGGTGCCACACATGGCTGAGGGGACTCTGATGGGAAGAAGGAGTGGCACCCCAGTGTAAATGAGCCCAGACCACCAGCAGCCTCGGCTGCCAGAGCTGAGCTTGCAGTCAGGTGCTCACCTCCAGTGCTGGGGACAAATAGCATTCGGATTTCTGGCGTGCTGGTACTGCTGCCAGGGCTCCAAAGGGAAGGGGCATCCTGAGCCATGAGTAAACAGCTGGAAAGGAGCAGTTCTTCTTGTCACCCAGTGGTGGCTGGTGGTGGTTATAAATGTGAAAGTATTTCCTAATTATACCCCTGCAAAGCTATAAATACAAGAAATGTTTCAGTTTTAAATTAGAAAATTAGTGACTAGTCCCATTTATAGAAAATATGCCAGACTTAGCTGTCCTGCCTAAAATTATTATTCCTTAGATTGCATCTGATTGTAGGCTTTTACAGAAATGTTGTCTTCACACTCACTGGTTTTGTTTTTTTTTTTTTACTAATTCCTTTATAGTAACCTGCAATTGAGGTTTTATGCATAATAGCTCAAGTGAGTGTAAACTAATCATGGAGCACTTACTAGTTTTCAGTGTTGTTTTAGCTCTTGGGAAGCTCTGCCACTCCATGGTGTGTTTTTGGTGCTGCTGGAGGCTGGTTTGAGCGGCACAGAAGAGTGTGGTGTGGGAGGGTGTCTCTCCTGCCCAGTGTGACCTGTCCCAGTGCAGAGATACTCTGCCTCCAGCACTGCAGGGCTCATTTACACAGGAGCTGTGCAAAATAAACACGGTTGTTCTAGAGCTCTTGTGGCAATTGATTTTTCCCTTGGTGAAAGGGAAACACATGCAGTAAGCTATTGTAAAAAGCATATGTTCCTGTCCCCATTTTTATACTCTTTTTTTTTTTTTTAATAAAGCACCTAGCACACCTAGGTGCTGGTAATGATTATACCTCCTGGTAGCAGTGGTCATACTCAAGTTCATGTGGCATAATCTGTTTCTATGCATTTAAACATCAATTTTGTTGGTAGAAAAGTAGATTGTTTCTCTTGCCTGTGGTTTCGCCGAGTTCAGCTGGCATGTCTAAAGTGGGCAGAAAAGAAGTATCTCTTCACAGCACATCTCACTTTTCAATTTCACCCCGTTTCCAGACGCTCCTGTGAGCTCTGTGGCTCTCCGGAAGTCTGGGGACTATGTCATCACCCTGGGAACCAGGTTTGCTGCTTTGAAGTGGAAAGAGGAGCTGGTAACCACCATTACTCAAGTGGACAAGGATAAAGCAAATACCCGGTTCAATGATGGGAAGGTGGATCCTGCAGGGAGGTATTTCGCAGGTATGCTGCAGTCTCTCTCCTCCTCTGGTGCTTGCTGGGTTGTGGTGATAAGATGTAATGATCAGTTCTGGATGCAGCAAGCTTTCCTTCATAGTTAAACGGTGGGGATTTATTTTGCTATATTCAAACAGAGTTTAAACCCATTTACCAATCTGTTTATATCACCTGGGCACTATCTAATCTGGACTGTTTTGTTGAAAAGAGGCTGACTACTTGGAGCCTGCCTAGTTTAAGATCCTGGCCTTGCCTCTTCCCTGTCAGTTGCTTGTTTTAAACTTTGGAAGGGTGCTAATAGAAAATACTTTTCCAGTGAGAAATTTATTATATTGCGTGGTTTGTTCTCTGTAACTCAGAATATTATTTCTAAAAACTATTCATCCTGGAGATGAGAAGGTTCAGGGGATCCCACCTGACTGGGGAGGGAGTAGAAGAGCTGGAGGCCAGGCTCTGCTCAGTGATGCCTACTGAAAGACCAGGAGTGGGCACACACTGAAACTCAGCCAATTCTGTATGAACGCAAAAAAATTCTTTTACTGAGAATGATCAAACACTGGAACAGATTGTCCAGAGAGAGTATGGAGTCTTCATCCATGGACATCTTCAGCACCCATCACTGGTGGGAGGAACCTGTGGTGTCTGACCCTGCTCTGAGCAGGAGGTGATCCTGATGATGCCCTCTGTGCCCTCCAGCCTCAGCTGTGATCCTGTCCTCCTGTTTTTTAAAACACCATTTTGTGCTTCTGCTGTGTCGCTCAGTCCTGAGGCCTACCTTAACCTGCATTTACCCAGCCTCTTCAAGAGCCAGTCTCAGCTGCCAACTTCAACCTCAAAGACGAGATTTGCTTTAAAAGAGGCTTTAGTGTAAGACTCATTCTGAGGGAGGAGGTAATGTTTTTCTACTCTCTCAGCTCCACAAGACATGAAGATTTACTTTAAGTTAAATGCTGGCCACACCTGTCTTAATATATGAATGACTGAATGAAACATTTTGCAGGAATCATGCTGCACACCATTTCTGCCTCAGAAATGTTCATCAAAAGAACAAAGGCTGTGTTTTGCCACCTGCTGCTAAAAGCAAGCACTTTGGAAGTTCACCTTTTTCTTTTGCTTTTAACTCAGTTTATTCCTCAAATTTCAGAAGCCCGCTGTGGCACTCCCTTCTACATTGGCAGTGTGATCTGGAGGAGGGTCCATTTACTCTGAACCCTTTCTCCCCTTTGGCTCTGCACAGGTACGATGGCAGAGGAGATTCGTCCTGCCGTGCTGGAGAGACACCAGGGCTCTCTGTACACCCTCTTGCCTGACCTCTCAGTGGTGAAGCACTTTGACCAGGTGGACATTTCTAACGGGCTGGACTGGTCACTGGATCACAGAATCTTCTTTTACATTGACAGCTTGTCCTACTCGGTGGATGCCTTTGATTATGACCTCCAAACTGGGAAAATTGGTATGAATGGTTGTGTTTTAAAATAATTGCTTGTGCCTAAAGACTGTGATGTTTGTTTCTGCTCTGGTTATTCCACAGAGATGATCAGAGCTTTGGGAGCACTAATCCAGAAACCTCTTTTGAGCAAAACAACAGAAGCCATATTAACATCTGTCTGCACCTGTGTAGGCTCCTGGCTCAAACCAGTCAGGGTCGTTTGGTAATACTATAAAGTATTTAAATTGCGAGGCAGTTTGAGTAGTAATCTGTACCACTGTTACTACACACAAGGCATATCTGATCTTCCAGTAAAAAGGACAAAGTGTATCTCACCTGTCTCTTCCTGTGGCTGAGTGTTTCTTGTTACTGGGAGCACAGGCAAAGTGACAGCAAGCTTGAAGTCTTGCGCAAAACCTCTGCCAGCTTCACTAGGTATTTTTTCACTCCTCACCCTGTTTTGTTTTTTAAAATACAAGCTACTGAATGAAGATTTTGCAGAAAGAACAGGGCAACAACGGTAGCAGTAACTCAAAGCTTCCTTCATTAATTTAAAACAAAACAACGCCTTAAGGGCTTCTACAAGCTTGGGCAAAAGAAAAATTCCGGTGACTAGGACTAGTAATTTACTTTTGAGTACACGGGCTGCAGTATTTTGCTTTGAAAGAACCCAGCCAATTTGATGTTTAGTTTTAGAACTCTGAATTTAAAGTGATTTTGGATGTAGCACCTTGTCCTAATGTCTCTCTGCTATGGCTTACAACTGAATTTTTCCTTAGAAAATAAGGTACTTCTCTCTCTCTCACTCACTCTTGGTTGCTCATTCTGTGGGCAGTCTGACAATCCCCAGGAGCAAAAAGGAAACTCATTAAAAATATTGCTGCATAGGAGAAACATTGAAGTTGTCAGAGCATAAAATAAACAATGTTGGGAAGTTGGGTTTAATTTTCTTTAATAACACTGGATAAAAGTTCAGATAGAGTTGTTTGTTTTTAGGTTGATAGTATGCCTTTGAAATTGATGCTTTTCCTAACTCTGTGTTTATGTAAGCTCTCAGTTTATATATCTGAAAGTCAGTTTTGTGTTGGAGCAGTGATTATTGGCACGTTCCAGCAAACTGTTTGAAAAGTCTCCAGCTGGAGCAACCCATACTGGAAATGATTCAAAGTGCTTTTAGAATAAGTAATTAATTTTATGAATATATCTAACATTAATTTATTCAGTTATTCATTTAATATTGCAAGTAGAGAACATGAGTGGTGCGCTAGAAATGAATGCCAGAAAGAAGGATTATACTTTCAATGGATAGAAACTGATCCACAGGCTTTCATGCTGAGAAACAACTGTCTCGGGAAACAAACAGGGCAGCAGACACAATCTATTTCTTTCATGAGAAAAAAACTCAGGGCCTCAGCACAGCTTTTGAAAATAATGGTACAAACAACTCTGCTGGTCTGTGACTGATAAAGATTTTAGCAACTGTCTCGCTCAGTTCTGTGGTTTTTCTAACCTGCAGGCAACCGTAGGAATATATACAAACTGGAAAAAGAGGAGAGCATTCCTGATGGGATGTGCATTGACACAGAAGGCAAACTCTGGGTGGCTTGTTATGATGGTGGGAGAGTGATTCGCCTTGACCCTGAGACAGGTAAGTCCTTGCAAAAGATGGACTGGAATTTTGTGTTAAAACAAACCAAACCAACCAACCAACCAAAAAAACCCCAAAAAACAAACCAAACAAAAAACCACAAAACAAAAAAAACCCCAAAAAACCCCAGAGTGAGAGGTAGGGATTTTTTCACCTCACAGAAATGATATGTCTGCTCTTTTATTAAAAAACAGTGTTTTTTTGCTTTTTTCCTCTTTTTTTTTTCTTTTTTCATCTTTTTTTTTCTTTTTTATTATTATTTCAAACAATTTTATGTCCCTGCTCTCAAAAATTACCTTTGTAAATAAGTCTCCTTTGTTCCCAGCATCTGTAGTGTTGGAAAAGATAAAGTTGCTAAGGACACCATCATTCTACTTGTGAATTGTTTGAGTTAGCATCCTCTTGCATCCTCCAAAATTAAGACCAGTGTTTATCTCATTGATAAATGGGAAAGATGACTTAAACCAATTTTGAGTCTTGTTTCTTCAGCTTAGTGTATTATTTTGGGCAGCCTGCTGGATTTTATTAAAAATCCCACAGGACACTGATGCCAGCAACGTCTTTTTTATTGTTGGGAGTTATTTGCATGATCAGTTTTGCAATGAAACAATTAAAAAAATGTTTAATGAATTCCACAGCATTTTATCATTCCCACAGTAATGTCTTGGGTGTGCCCATTGTCTGAGTCTGTTGTTCATTGCTGCTCTCATTTGGACTCTTTGGTGTGCCAGGGATGATTTACTCTGGGTAGAAAACACATGTAAAGCACTTAAGGGAAACTGAACCACGCTGGCTGCAAGGGGCTTTGGGGTGAGAATGGGAGCATGATTTTGTTAGCTCCCAGACACCACAAGTTTGCATCATGCAGCAGAAGAGCAACTGCCCTGGGATACGTCTGAAGCCCAGAGATTTTATGGGACTGCGGATTCAGGGACACCAGTGCTTTGTCTAGAGCGCACAGCAGACCCTGGCACACGTGCACCAGCCTTGTTTCTGACTCTGCTGGAAAGCTTCACTTGAGGCTCAGGCTGTGCTTTCCCCCTCACCTTTTGGTCTGCAGCCATCCAAAGTCTTGCCAACCTGTGGGACTTTTCCAGTTCTGCAGAGTCTGCACCCCAGCCCTAGGAGAAAGAAGCTCCAGTTGGGAGATGCCAGCAGGGCTGGGACTTGTTTCTGGACCCACGTCCTCTCACTCTGGTGGGTGCAGCACTCCTTGGTGACATCCACCAGCCCTCTAAATACCCTCCTGGGGTAACAGATTAAATAATTTTTCCTCTCTGGTTCACTGTTTCTACCTTTCTCCTGCCTGGCCTTTTTTTTTCCTCCCTGAACTTCTTTTTTTCCTTCCTTTTTTCGCTTATTTTCCTTTTCCTTCTCCCTTTTGGAGGTGTTTTCATATGGGAAAGCTAGAAGGAATAGTGTCTGTAAGCAGATGGATAAGGATAGTAAAAATATTGATGGCAGAGTACATATCCCTAACGCACTCCCAGTCTTTAACCATGCTCAGAGATGGATGAGGTACTGATATATAGGTAGTCTATTTCTCAGTGTATTTCTCTTCCATGAACCTCTTCTGTCTCCCCCTCACCCATCTCATAGCACTTGCAGGGAACAGTGTTAAGAAGTTTCACAGGATAAGTGTCCATGTCACCTTTTTTTGTGAATATCTCATGCTTATTTGCCCTTTTATGCTATCATTTTGAAATAATATCTAAAATCTGCAATTTGCTGAATTCAGAACGAACTGAAATTATTTAGGGAGATAACCCAGGCATGTCTGAAGAGAATCCTACGAGAGCCTCTTTTAATGCACAGTAGACATTAAGTGTGGCTTGAATGGCTGTCAGCCAGTTGCAGATACATCCATCGATAAAGAGCTCATCTAAAGCACGTGAGGGATTTTCAGGTTTCAATGATAACAGAGCCTGGACTTTGTTTTTAGGGCAATGGGATGAGGAAACTTGTTTGGCATCTTTCCTAAGTGAAGGTTTTTAGGTTCAGGGTGAAGCAGATTTTCGGGTCTAGGCTTCTTTAGCAGAGATGGCTGCTGCCTTTGGCTGGAGGATGTGCTACAGGGAAAGGCTGATGGCTGATCCCACGGGGTTTGCAGAGGACTCAAGGGATGTCTAGCTTACCTGTTACCAAGTCTTGTCATAGCTTCTGATCACTTAGTGAGCTGCTTGTTTTATTCTTTAAATTGGAATCCTAGAAGCATTAAGGTTGGAAAAGACCTCCAAGATGGAGACCACCCCTAAATCATCTCTTTAAGTACCAGATCTACATGGTTTTTAAATACTTTCAGGGATGATGATTCCATCAGTTTCCTGGACAGCCTGTTCCAATGCTTGAAACCTTTTCAGTGAAAAAATTTTTCCTAATATCCAATCTAAACCACAATTAAATATTTTATAGTTCTTCCTAATGATTGTTTTTAATATCCTTTGACTTTTATAGTGTCAAAAAGATTTGCTATATTTTTCTATAGAGATCAAGCACAGAGTAATACTTCAGATAGATTGTAGAGCATCCAGGTGCAGATTTTCTTCAGACTCCAGGGAGACACCTCAGAGCTTTGTAAATTATTTCTTCCAGGCTGTTATCCACTGATACAGTTGTACAACTGCAACCAGGGTCTATCCCCTTGTCTTTGGGGCTCATGCCTCTTTTCCTACAGTCCGTGTTTTTTCCTGTTGATTGCCCTTCCCACTCACTTTCTCCCAGACTTGGTGTCAGTCAGTTCCTAGGGTTCCCAGCATCAAAGGTACTTAACTGCTATTTCAATACATCACTAAAGTTAGTTGCTATAAGGGGACCAAATCCTTTATACAAGCAGTTGAGCGGACTGAAAAGTTACACATTTTGTAAGGAAATTCATGTACTTTAGCATATTTCTAGAAAGAGAAAGTCACTTGTAGGTACATAAAATAGACATAATGAAAATAGGCTGTTATTGCCCAGGATTAGCAGAAATTTTGGAAAAATCTGCTGCAAGATGTCTTGACAGCCATCTGGTTAGGGCTAGAGGCGATCTGTTCACTGCCATCATTAAGACTCTAGTTATTTGTTGGCATAATAGATGACACATAGTATTATTTATGGTCGTGCTAGCTTTTTATAAACATCAGACATGTCCTATGATCCCTGTTTTATGCAAACTTGATTTGAAAGACTATTGAAATTTCAGGAGAAACTTCTAGGAATTAATCTTCCTTAACCGCAGGCAGTAGAGGTGTAGCAGGAGGTACGCCTCCGTAACGCTGCATGAGGTCTGCTCGCTCCAGGCTGCCTTTGTAGTTAAAAGTAGAAAAGTCAGCAGGTCTAGGGCGTGATTCATGTGACCTGTTTCAGAGAGGAATTCTATCCCATTTCCATTGACTCCATGGACGGCCTAGATGCCGAGCTCAGATACCTGTTTGTGCTATGGATGTTAGCATTTAATTAGAGGACGAGCTGGGATTGAAGTTGGATTTGTTGGTGATACCTGAAACTGAAACTTGTCAAATGATAAATCATCAACAAACAGGGCTCACAGAAGTGTGGTTTCTCCCTGTCATGGTGCTCATCAGTCAGGATGGGACCTCCCCCAGCCCTGGTTCCCGCTTTGGCAGAACACCTGGCTCCACAACGGTTATTGCCATAATTTGTTTAAATTTCTTGTTCTAAGTAGACAAACAGGAAACATCATGCATGTTTTCCTTCAGGAAAAAGACTCCAGACTGTGAAACTTCCAGTAGACAAAACAACTTCCTGCTGTTTTGGAGGAAAAGATTATTCAGAAATGTATGTGACTTCTGCCAGCGATGGGATGGATAAAGAGTGGCTTTCATGGCAGCCTCAGGCTGGTGGGATTTTCAAGGTGAATGATACTCTCTCCTTTCATTTTAGAAGGCCATTTTTTCACTCCTGATTGTTTCAGGTAGCAAAACTCCAGTTTGCAGTGGTGGGAAAAAGATAGGTGTTAGAACATTGGTCATATGTGTTAAGCTGCTGTTTGTATTTTTTGTTCCTGTTGCAGAAAGTTAAATGCATTTAGAGATTTAAAGATACTTTTAGAGTTTAAACTTTGCACCAATGCTGACAGTGCAAATTTTCTATGCAATTTATCTCTTTATACTTCTCCCTCTCCCAACACTGTTTGTGTTTTCTATTTATGGAAAGGATGGGTAAATACATGTCTTAATCAGTGGCTGATAAAAGCATCTGATTTATTTATTTTGTAGTTAATTATCACGAAGTTATCTCTTTAAAAAATTATTCCACTGGGATTTGTTTTACAGCCCTGCTCTTTGTGTGTGCATGCCGAAGGTTACATTGTGAACTGCAGAATTAAGGCTTAGCAGTATCTAAGAGAAGAGGCTTTTGGGGAATGGACTTTGGCCTGTGATTACTGAGCTTTAGAGAAAGAGCATGCATTGAAATTCCAGGCTGTGATGAGCTGATGTGTGCAAAATATATTAGGATGTCAAGTTGAAGGACACAGTCCTTTTCTAAATTAAAGCATGTCTAGTTGTGTAAGGAAATCAAGTGTCTGATAATGGTGAATTAACTCTCTAATTGTCTTTTTTTTCTCTGTGTTTTAACAGATAACAGGACTGGGGGTGAAAGGAATTCCACCATATCCATTTGCAGGTTAAATACACTCTTCAGAATGGATTAGAGAGGGCTGACGTAAGCAAGACAAGTCTGAAGGTCTTAGTCTGGTGCTCAGCATCTTTTGCTTCAAAACCATAACACCATTAGAATATTTTATCAGGAAAGGATGAAGAACTACTAAGATACATGGAATATTTTAAAACTGATATTTTTTTCTCCTTCTAAACTTACTTTAAATATATGATGGTACTTTTTCTGTTGTGCTAAAAAGATTCTCATCCTAATAAGCCACTGTTGTAATTCTATTTTATGATTAAATAATATTTTAATATCTTTTTATTGAGTATTTTTCTGTCTCATTTGCAACTTATATTGTTTTTCTGATTAAACCAGTTGTACTGTCTCTTTTACATATTTTCAAAGTGCCTATAAAATGCCCTTTGGTGGTCTTACCACTGTTTTAACTTTAACTTCATCCTGTGGAGTTCTCAACAACTGAAACATTAATACCTCTCACTGTGCATCTGCAGCTTCCTTCTAACAGGCCTCAGCTGTTGCTGTGCTTAAATTAACTCTGGCTGGAACTGATCACCCTCTCTCCCCAGTGCCTGCTACCATGTTGCTAATTTTGTTAAATATAAACCCAAAATTTTCGAGTCAAGAACCATATCCTTTCCTATCCTTTGAAAATCTTGTCCTGTTCTGGGGACGTCCACGATGACAGGAAAACGTTGGGCATTTTTGGCCATTTGTGCATAAAGCACAACCTGCACATAGCTCCTCCAGAACCAGCCTTCCACTGAGTACAGAGAGGCAAGGCAGGCCCACAAGCCCAAAAACCACTGCTTTTATAAATGTGAAGGAAGGGCAAGATCTGTTGCAATTTCTTTACACCACCCGTTGTATATGAAAACCTACTCACCGGGATTGCATTTTTGCTGTTAACTTCAGGCTTGTGTGTACTGCAACAACTGTCATGTATCTCTGTTGGATTTTAAACTGCAGATTTTTGCTCTTGGAATGTTACATGTTCCCGTATTAGTGCACTTCCATCTGCAGGTGGAATTATAGCTGTGTGTCCCCATGCTGCCGTGTGAGAGTAACCCACCAAGTGACTGCCCAGTGAACCTGTGGCAGCGCGTTTTCTCTCCAGGTAGCTCCAAGAATCAGTACGCAGTGGTTTGACATTTCTGCAGGCTTGTTGCAGCTGGTTTCTGATGGATCATCTTGTGTTGGTTGGGCCCTCGAGTGTGCAGTGGGTAACTTAGCTGCCCACCAAGGCCTTGATGCTGCTTTGGTCCTAGGGTTCAAAGATTATTTTGTGCACATTACTGTTTTCCCTCTTCAAATCATGCAGGGATCTGTCTTGGCAGCTGGAAAGAAAAGACTCAAGCAGCCTCACTTTGTGTGAATGACTATGAGGCAGTGAAGGAAGCTGGGCCTTGTTCTTTGGAGTGCATATATCCTTCACCTGCTTTGTGCTACAAGGCAATCTAAAAGCACAGTATTGAGTTGAGAGAGGTGGTGAATGTGGCAAGTTTAGGGCTCTGACTCTCTAAAGTCATAAACCTGGTGATACCTGCAGCTCAGGTGGTTGGGCTGCTATGGTTGATAACCAGTGGAGATCTAGAGATGCAGCAGAAAATAAGTGGACATAAACACAGATAAGCTCCTTCTGCCATCACTGTTGAGGTTTTGTACCTGTGCTCGTCCTCATACCACCACAATGGCAGTAGGGTGATTGCCAGCACAACACAAAAAACAAGCCGATCTATGTTGTTGCTGCATTAGAAAAGTAAGAGCAATAGCTTGTACAGGCATGAAAAACTGGGTCAAAGATTAGTTTATCAGAGCTGGCCAGGAGGCACCCTGGCCAGGAGGCACAGGGAGGAGGATGTGGCTGCTGGAGCCCCTCTTCCTCCGTGCTGTGCATGGGTGGCACTGGGCAAACATCTAAATAACACATTTCTTTGTGCTTGTGAGTGTGAGCACAGAGGCAGGTAAAATAAGCTGCTGCAGACATTTTACAAATGAATGCCACCTCCCCCTTCTGTAAAAGCTCGGCTTTGCTACGCAGGTTTCGTGGGCTTCACATGAGCAGGAATAGCCAACTCTGCCAGGAGAGTTGCATTTTTAATGTTGCCGAGATGCCCTGGGAGCGCGTCTCAGCGCAGCCTCCAGTGCAGAGGCTGTAGCTGCTTCCCGCACCCCTGCCCCGAGGAGCCCAAACTGGTGCTGCTGGCATATTTTGACTTGAGTCCCATGACAGAGCGCTGGATCTGGCAAACTGGAGCTGAGCCGTTGCCGGTTCCCTCAATTAGGAAGGCTTCCTGACTTTAGTTTAATCCCTCGCTTATTAATGGCGCTCACCTCTTTGATCAAATACCAGCACTGATTTCAATTAGGGTTGAGCAAGAACCCAGTGACAGGAAAGGCTGTATCAGGAGGAGCAGCTGCTGTGCCCTGAAGGGTTTCTTCACCCTCATGACCAAAATCTATAGTCATAGGTGAAGCGTAGTTGTTCCCAACCAAGCTGGAGAAAGCTCTTGTAATCCTTTGCTGGCAAAATAGCTCTGCTGAAATAAAAGCAGGCGGCACTGACTGCCTGGGGAGCTCCAGTTCTTCCCATCTCAAGCACAAGGGAGGGACCAGGCCTTTCCTACAAAAGGGCGAAGCCACGAAAAGATAAGCTTTGGCTTCACTTTTGGGCAACACTGTCAAGTGGGATACTGCTGGGGTGAGTACCTATATCTGTGTCTGCCCAGGGTTTTTATCACCTGAGTCTTTGATAACTCTGACCATGACTGTTAGAGGCAGTGCTCTCCCTCCAAGAGGGAGACAGCTGCAGAGGTGCATAAATACTGTAACGGGTAAGGACAACCCAAATAACAAGCAAAGCTGAATTTCTAGAGCAATGAATGACAGGATGGACCCTCAAGGGAATAAGTAACACAAGAATATTTTGGGGAGTTATGGGGAAAAAGAGGGAAGCAATGGTTTACTAGATATTTGCAAAGCCACAAGAACAAATTCCAAGCTATTGTCTGAGCACATGCCTGTGGGGAACAGAAGACAAGTACAATTATTTAAATACCACATTATGTGGTGCGATAATGCCTTGATGCTCTCACGACTACTCTACGTTGATAAAAACTAGGGACTGTAAAAAAAAGCGGTAAGAGTTGCATTGGAGGACACTGAAGCAGTGGGAGAGAGGAAGCCACACCAGAAGGAGACAAGTGGTCAGGTGTCAGCCAGAGGTACAGGGGTACGTGGCTGCCTTTGGCTAACTTCACTAGAAACTTCTGCTTTACAACCCAGCAACATCAGAAACAAACAAAGTGCGTGGCAGGGCCAGGCTCTTTATGTTGTGGAAACAATTAAAAGAATGGCTGGCTGGCTAGCAAACACACGTACTTGCTACTGCAGAGTTGCACCATTCATCAACAACACCCACAAAATCTTTGAGATGTGTCTCTTCCTAAAGTGACTGACTTCTGGAAAGGCAGACGTGGGGGAAGTTGAAATGGCAGAGTGGGAGATGTGGTATTTGTGTTGGTAGCCTGGAAGTGGTCAGGGTAGGAGTAAGAGATGGTGCAAAATGTGGCAGGGGCATCCCCAGAGCATTTGTAGCCACATGAATAAATTAGAGAGATGTGTTCTGGTATAATTTTCCCAGCTGCTGTCCTTCCTCTGCCACCAGTGATCCAGCATCTGAGTGCTCACCCAGAAAGCTTCATGTTTGATGTTTTCTGTTGCAGCAAGGTGAATTCTTTGTCCCTCTGCCTGAGTTGGTTTTATTTTGCCATAGCCTGTGATGAGGAAGTTAGTCAAGCCACCAGAAGTTAAGAGCTGTGTGGCAAATGTGGTTTTCTCCTCCAAAATCCATTAAGAAAAAATGCTTTGGAGAATATTTTGCAGAAAACAAGATAACTTATGTTTTTGATTTTTTTTAGTTGAAAATTAATTTTCAGTTTAAATTATCATAAGCCAGAATTTTCCTTTTGAATGTGTCTTTCAGCTGAAAATGCTGTGAAAAAAAATACATATTGTTCTACTTGAACCTCCCTTCAAAGCTATAAAAAAAAGGTTATAAAAAGGAAAGCAGAGGGTAACATGGTATTTTTTCTCAGGGCAAGCGGGGACTGAGGGTTTGTGATGAGATGAGATGGAGCCATTGGAAGCAAAGGAAATCTCAGAAGGGTCCTCAAGGCACCCAGAATCACTTTGTAATTCAGTGACTTTGGAAGCAGTTTGAATTGGAAATATTGCTAGCTTTTTCCCTAGAAACATTTGAATTTGTCTCTGTCTTAGGGCTGTAATTTTTTAATCTCTGAATGTGGTTGATGGTGACTATGATAGGATAATACGACTATCTTGTCTACTTGCTTATCAGGGAAACATGTTCATCCTGTGAATCACTTGAACATCAAATTAAAAAGTTCATTAAAGTCTTTCAGGATAAAGAAAGGCATTGTTCCTGCATGCTGTATTGAGGATGATTTCTCTCAAATGTCCTCTGCCCTCGCTGACTGTGGCCCTGTCACCAAAATTCTGGTGGTCGCTCTGGCTCTGTCCAGCTTGGACTCTGTCCCCATGACACGCCTGTCTTGTCCCCACCTTGCTGGCCCTGCTATCACCTACGTCTGCTGAGCAGGGCTCAGTGAGAGCAGGCACTCGGCATCTCCCACCTTTGCCTCCCACAGACAAAAATAGAAGGCAAATGCCAAAGAAGAAAGAAAATAAAAACCAGGCAAAGACACTGCCATCCTGCAGCACCCGTGGCAATTGCTGAGACTCCCTGGTAGAAGTCCTTCCCTGTGTGTGTGTGTGCTACAGGCAGCAGCTTGGAGCTCTTTGCTAAAGTGGGATCAGGCTTTGCATGCTCGAGGAGAGGAGCCCTGTGACTCCACACACGACAAGGTTGTGGCACAGCTGGGAGTAGGAGCCAAGTCTTAAAGATGATAATAAGTCTTAATCACAACAATATTTTTTTTCCTTATCAGAGTAATACAAAACCCTCCCTTCCATCTTTCATTAACCTTCCCTTTTCAACACCCTAAATTTTGGAAGACTGGGCTAGCCCTTGGGGCGACTGAATGGTGCAATGCCTCAGTTTCCCTCTCACACTCTCCTGACATGAGAAAAATACTGAGCAAGGATTTTTCTCTATCACATGTCCTGCTGCTGGCACTGCAAACCAGACCATTCAGAAAGGCTTTGGTCCCTGCCTCATCATTCATGTGACTGCTGACTGAATACAAAATGTAAAAGGTTACCTGCTCCATGCAGATAACATCAACTGGTGCACATTTTTAACCGTCGCTGGAAGCAGCAGCCAGTTTCATTGGACCAGTGCTGGAAAAGAGTCACCAACCCAGGTCTTGCAATATTTTCCTCAGCAGGTGCGTTGATGTGATGAACTGCAGAGTTTCGCATAGGTGTCCTCCAGCTTGGTAAAGATATTCGGCTGTTTGACTGAGGGGAAAAGGGTTCTTAAAATTCATAGGTTTATGCAGATGGTTGCTTGACTGTAAATTAAAAGTTTTAGCTGTTTGCCTGCTTATTTGAAGACTCAGTTCGACATCAAAAATGAAATTATGTGCGTTTGTGCGGGAGGGTGAGAGGAGGGAAGCAGAAAAAAACTTTTAAGGCCAGTCATTCATTTGTATTTTACCTGTACCTTTTTAGGGGTACTGAAATGACCAACTTTTGTCCAGATGATTTGAAAAGGAACGTGGACAGAGGTCTAGAAAGACTAGTTTCAAATAGTTACCAGAGAGAGGGTTTACTTTCTAGTGCATACAGGATGTTTTACATTATTTTTTTTATTCCTAACAGGAAAATTTTCTTATGGTCTCCAAATTCTGGTAACTTTTACCAGAGATTTTAACAGTTTAACTTGGAAAATGTTTCAGTGACACCTGTCTGCCCCTTAGTCTCCATAAGGAGTTTGGGCATGAGTCCAGGGGGCCACAAAGCCAACAAAATGTTGGGAAGAGGATATGGGCAGGGTGAATGTGGTGATTTTTTCTGCAGGGATTTTGCTTTGAGAAAATGCAGAAGTATTTGGTGATTTTTGCTTGGAATTTCTCATCTTTCCTTGCATGCTCATCTCTGATGGGTCAGTGCTGTACCAAGCAGGGTGTGAGGCACCACAGATGAAGGTGTGTAAGGTGGCAGGATGCCTGGGGACTGATTATGCTGGGATATTTTCACCTGGGTTTTTGGGGGTCATTTCCTCATTTTTCCCTCTGAGATGCTGTATTTGGTGAAAAGTTACTGCTGGATAGATCCATGGGGTGTAAGCAGGGAGGGCATGGCAGGAAATGAGCAGAGCACTGAGCAGAGGGGGACATGGACTGGATAGGATCAGGGCTGAGTCCCTCACAGCTTCTGGGGACTCTTCTGGAGAGCGATGCTGCCACTTAGGGTTGGATGGTCCTTCCTGTTAAAAGCCTCCATTTTCAGCTGCTTGTAAAAATTAGTGAAACCTCAGCTAGCAAAGCACAGACCTTCCCTTCTAATTACCCTCTTCTTAAAAACAGGGAGGGCAATAAAAACATAAAAACAAAGGATGATTTGAGCCGCAATATTCACCAATATGGAAAACTCCACAGGTGGAGTGACACACAGGAGTTATTTCTTTGGCAGAGGGGATGGATGCTGTGGCTGAATGTGCAGCCAGGGAGGGAGGATGTGCACTGAGGGTCCATTGGGACAGGGCAGCATGGCTGGGGGAGCAGGGCAGGGGGAAGCAGGCAGCTGGTGCAGGCAGGATGGTTTCTCCCCTGCCTATGCCTTGTGAAACAGCTGGCAACAGTGTGATTGTGTACTCCTCATGTGGCACGTGGGGTGGGTCTATGAATCAGTATTTCACCACAGCTTATCTGACAGGCCCCTGTTTTGGTGTTGCAGAAGTTGGACAAAAAGGGATCTAAATGAAACAGGAGCTGGTGGGAAAATAAAGGTTTAACAAGGCTCAGCTGGGTCAATGAAACAACTGATAAGACAAATGCACGCTGGCTGCTGCAGATGCCTCTTTATGCCTCTGCAGGAACTGCACTGCTGCTGAAATCTTGTTTCCCCACTGGGTGAGAACAGCTCTGTGCTTTCTAGACCATGATACAATAAAGTCAGCATTGTGTCTCCAAGCCTCAGGTCCCATATATGGCAGCCACGTGACACAAAGCTTTAACCCACAAAAAACTCACTCCTCCAGCTCAAGCATTGTTTAACAGGTTTCTGGAGGTTAAAACTTGGCATCTTACTGTGTATCCTCATTTACGCTTGAGATGTTATTTGCTATTTGGAACGGCTTGCTGCCCAGCCTCTTGTGGCCAGAGTTTTTTGGAAGGGAGAAGGATGTAATTGATAGATAGGTTGTTTGAAACTTACCTTGATGGTGTGACTCATTGCAGGAAAGATCCCATGTCCCTCAGCCCTGGCATTTCCACTCACAGTGATTGACTGGCTCTTCCCACGTATTTTGAAGTGCATTAATGCTAATTAATTATCTGTAAACCTTATCACCAGCTCACCTACTAGGAAACAATACCCACTTGAAGATAGTAATCCCTAGAACTGATATTATGTCAGGGATTGGCTGCTTCCCAAGAATTATCTCCCTATCTGTGGAAAAAATGTGCTGAGGCCAGTGAGTGCAGCTGTGGAGGCGGCTCCATTAGGGGTGACTGAGGCAGTGAGTGGGCCCCTTTCTTTTGTCAGAGCTGAATGATGGAGGTTATTGCTCACATCCCACCCCACAGCAAGGTCAGGGCAGGCCCAGGATCTGTGTTCTGGACGACATCAGTGGGTACTGGACACAAACCTGATGGATTGTGCACCCTGTGTGGATGTCCCTGTGAGGACCCTGCTCCAATGGGGATGGGGTAGCCAGGGCATGAGCAACTTCTGGCAGAAGCAGGCATATGGAAAGCGATCGTCACTGGTGGCTTTGGCCCCTCAAGCAGCAACTGGGGTAATTGCACCCCACAGCCTGGCATTGGACAAAATTTGGCATATGCAGCAGGGCTTGGAGATGAAGTTGGGGCAGTGATGAAGAGGAAATGCTTAGAGGGAAAACAAAGCAGCAGAATTTCAAAGGCAGGAGCTTTCCTCAGTATTTGCATATTCTCACTGACTTGGTGTGGGAACAGGCATTTGTTGTGTAGTGGCCTCTACAGTAGAGTGGATGCTGTGGGTGTGTAAATGTCTTCCTATGGAGGAAGTTAATGCACCTGTGTTAATAGGGCAGAGTCTTGTTTTTCCACAAAAAGATTTCTGACTCATTGGTGCTGCCTTCTGATCCCTCCCTGTGGTCTGGAGGACCCTTGGGATCATTGGCACGAAAAAATCCACATGAGAGTTTTTAATTACATCCATTATTCACTATCCCTCAGACCATGTCTTCCTCCATCAAAATCGAGTCTGTTGTGAAGGAGAAGAACCGGATGGGAGAGTGCCCAGTCTGGGAGGAAAGGGAGAATGCACTTGTCTACGTAGACATCAACTCACAGAAAGTTTGCCGCTGGAGCCCAGTCACCAATGAGGTGCAGAGCGTGTCAGTGGGTAAGAGTCCGTACTCACTGCTTCATCCTGGGAGTCTTCTCTGTCCCGTCCACCCCTCCTGGTAGGAATCCTCCAGGCTGGTGGTCTCTCTTACTTTCCATGGGACCACACACCCTGTGTTCTCACAACGTGTTGCTGAGCACAGTGTGGCCTAAGCCAGCCAAGCAGAGAGGACCATGAACATGTTGTCCCTGATGAGCCTAAATGGGAATGCATATTTATTTGGGAACTGCAGAGGAAAAGGTACAGTCCTAATGGCTGTGCCATCCTAGAAGGTGGAAAAATCCATAGAACAGAGAGCCAGTGAGATGTGCTAACAATCCCAGGGGAGAAGGATCTTAGCATCAGCTCAGCCTTTCCTGGCTGGGGATGTCCCAGTCAAGCCCAGAGGCCCTTGCTGAGGGCTGAGTGATGGCCCCAGAGCCACCCTTCATCTTCTGCTCTCTCTCACGCACAGATGCCCGTGTCGGCTCAGTGGCTCTGCGCCAGTGTGGGGGCTATGTCATCGCCCTGGGGACCAGGTTTGCCTGCCTGGACTGGGACACCCAGGCAGTCACCACCATCCTCGAGCTGGAGCAGGATAAACCCAACAACAGGTTCAATGATGGGAAAGTGGATCCAAAGGGCAGGTTTTTTGCTGGTAAGTTCCTGTCAGAAATTTCCCCTGGAGCTAAGGGAAACTAATTACAATGTATTTTATTTTGTATTTTTTTTTACGGCATTTTATTCCATGTCTTGTGAATGCTCTGCTTGGTTACTGCCCAGTTGAGGAGGACAGGGGCATCCACATCTTCTGACCTAGATGAGGACAGATGCTGTTGACAAGGGCCATCTGTCAGGAAGGCTCTCCTACTTGGTGGATGGTGTTTTTCAAACAGCTGCCTTCATGGAAAAGACAGTGAACGGGTCATATAAGTGTGATTTTTTTTCTGGAGATGTAGAGAAGAATGCAGCTTCTAGAGCAGAACATGAGCTTCAGCTTGCACCCTTTATATGCAGCCTCTCTTGGTTAGCCTGTGAAAAATAAGTATGTTGGGTGAGATCTTCAGCCTCCTGAAGGCAAGAAAGATGTTCAGGTTGTATATTATGTAAAAGGTCTTCACCCACAGGGTGGTCAGGCACTGGAACAGGCTCCCCAGGGAAGCAGTCATGGCACCAAGCCTGACAGAGTTCAAGAACTGTTTGAACAATGCTCTCAGGCACATGGTGTGCACCTGTATTTTAAGGTCACAGCCCATATAAACCACGAAAGTAGCCTATAAAGAGCAACAACAAAAACAACATATGATGCCTGCCTGAATCTTGGCTTTTGTTGTGAGCGAAGCCTCAACCCCCTGGCGCATCCTGGTGGTCCTTTGGGTCTTTGATGTCTGTGACTTAAAGCTCATGGCAATACGAAAACATCCTTTAATTGGCTAGGATCAGCTCTGTGGGAGGCAGCTGCACCTAATCTGCTCCTTTTGCTCTTTTATCAATCTGACAGGACCTATTAGTCCCTTTCACCAAAGGATTGTAGAATTGTAGAATTGTAGAATGGTTTGGGTTGGAAGGGAACATTAAGACCATCTAGTTCCAAATGCCCTGCCATGGGCATAAACAGCTTCCACTAGACCAGGTGGCTCAAAGGTCTATCCAGCTTGGCCTTGAACACTTCCAAGTATGGGGCATCCACAGCTTCTCTGCGCAGCCTGTTCCTTTGCCTCACAGAAAAGAATTTCTTCCTAAAAAACTTCTCTTTTTGGGAAGAAAAGAAAAAAAAATCACAGTCCTGTGATTCTCCCTAGGAGCTCTTCGTAACACTTACAGGTGGTTTTTGGTCAAACACAAGGAGCAAGTTTCTACTTTCTAACCAGCGCTCCCACTTCCATTTCAGGTACGATGGCTGAAGAGACAGCACCAGGGGTCCGTGCGAGGCGGCAAGGAGCTCTCTATACCCTCTTCCCTGACCATTCAGTAATAAAACAGTTAGACCAGTTGGACATCTCCAATGGTCTGGATTGGTCCCTGGACCACAGGACCTTCTTTCACATTGACAGTCTGTCATACGCTGTCCATGCCTTCAACTATGATGTGCACACTGGAAAGATTGGTACACATACTTTTAATTTTGGTGACAAGTAGTGCTACTGCTGTGTCTGCAGCAAGACCTGAGCCTGTGAGAGGCATTGATTTATTAGACAGATCATATATCTTCTGGTTTTAACTTGTCAGCTGTTTGACTGTGATATTTCTCAAATTTAGTTACACACCAGGTGTATTTGGTGAACAAATTTTGACAGTCTTTCAGCTTACTTTGATTTGGAGAAATGGCTTATATTTTGACCTGTTCAAAGAGCTGCAGGGAAGAAGCCATTTACACTGCAGAATGAGAAAGACCTTTTAGGATGGTGTTTATTCTTGAGTGCCATCTACTGGAATTACTTTGATTGTACTTGTTCCATAAATACAAGTGGAGAACGTGCATGTACTTCACAGAAAGATGTTCAGAGAATCAAGATATCATTGTGATGGAGGTTTCCCAAGCAAATTTCTGAAATTAAGATGTTTTCAAATTTAACCGAAATTAATTTTATGGATAAACATTTTTTATTATATCTGCAAGGAAGAAAATTTAAGTGTAAGCAAAATGTATCTAACCTCATTTCAAAACTCTTTGAAATATTTTCATACTGTATCAGCCTGATATACTCCACAGGGATTTAAATGGCTGAACTGCCTTTGTACTTTAAAGAGTGCAGACTTTGGGTAATCACGATGAAAATTGCACAAAGTAATTACATTCACTCAGATTTCATTTTGTTGAGAAGATGTCTTTCTATAGATTTTAAGATATAAGATTTCAAAAGAAGATACAATGCAGCCTTTCCCTCTGCAAATACAAAAAAGTAATATGTTTGAGCTTCCTAGGCTTGGCTTTATGTCTGTTCTTGGATAATGTAATGACCAGAAGGTGCTGGGTGGGTCCATGGCCCATGGGCCCTACTCCATGGACCAGATGTGCTCACCAACAAATCTGCACTGCATCCTAGACCATGAGCAGTTGGTGTCCAGGCTTAATCAAAACTGGTTGCTTGGCTGGCCATTAAAAAGTAAAGTTTTTGACCTTAAGCTAGGAGAAATTGCTTATCACCAATGTTTAAACTCGGGTAATTATTTAGGTGACCTATCCAGGCTGCCATGACCAATGAAAGTCCAGGAAAAGTTATTGTACTTGCAGCAGTTGTGTTATGGCAGGCAGCAGGTGGGTTAACAAGAGAGATGAGGGCACTTAGTTCTCCTCTCTTGGTAAAATAACAGGAACACAAATTTGGTACAATCCCAGACTGAAATGGCTGTGCCGGGGACTTGCCTTTGCCAGGCTGAATTAGGCTTTTAACACATCTGCAAAAATGTGGGTGTGATGTACATTTTGCAGCGAGTCTTCCTCACAGAAAATGAACGTAGCTGTTTGCAAGGGCATGGAAGATGTTAGACTGGGATCTGATACAGAATGGGTAGCAGCCCACATAACATCAGCTTTGTAACTCTTCCTGCAGCCTGCCCCAAGCTTTTGTACCATCTGGAAAAGGAGGAGCAAATGCCTGATGGGATGTGCATAGACGCAGAAGGGAAACTCTGGGTGGCCTGTATTGATGGAGGCAGAGTCATTCGCATAGACCCAGAGACAGGTGAGGCTTCCACTGGTTTGTGCACATAAATGTGAGGGAAATGGCAGCAGGAGGAGTGGTTTGAAGGTGAGATAAGGTGGAATTTATTGTCCATTTCTGCCCATGGGTTGCCAAGAGCATTGCTGGCTCAGGCTCTGATCATGTAGAGAATTCAGCTCCCTGTTCTGCCTCCCAATGTCAGATACCCCTGCTCCCTTGTTGGCTGATGAACTGCACAGTGTCCTTAATAATACCACTATCAACAACCCCCACAAAATACTGCATATAAAATTTCTCATGTTGAAATGTTTAAGTGGAAAATGCTTAAGGAACAACATCCCTCCCAGGCCAGGTGTCCCTGCCCTTCCTGACCTCACACACAGTACTGCTTTGTTTTGAGAAAAGGAAATGGAGCCTTGCAGATGTGGGGGAGAGCCTGAAAAATAGTTAGACATGAGGCAGATGAAATAATTTGATTTCCCCACAAACTGTCCTTTGGGATATGGTTTCTGTCTGAAGGGGAGGTGCTTTCTGAGTAAATGTCACATCTGTGCTTGTAATAAGTGTCATATTACTGCTAATAGTGCATTCATAATTACATGATTCCTAAAAAATGAACCTTAGAAAACAATTGCACATTTTGTTGCACAATTGCACAGGAAAAAGAATCCAAACTGTGAGGCTGCCTACGCCAAGGATCACCTCTTGCTGCTTTGGTGGAAAAGACTACTCAGAAATGTATGTGACTTCTGCATACGATGGACTGGACGAGGCCACCTTAGCCAAGGAACCTCATGCAGGAGAGATTTTCAAGGTGAGCAGATTTTATTTCTTTCTTTCCGTACATCAGACCCGCCAAACCTCATGTTCTGAGAGTGAGGTGGCCCTGGCTGCCCTTGCTCATCCCACTCACCTCATGAGCTGCTCCAGGTGCACTGCTTGTCCCTCAGCCAGGCCCAGCTGCTTTTGCATAGATGCTCATGCACTTGGAAGGAAGATTTGGAGAAGTTACAAGTAATAGTGTTGATAGCTGGGCTGGCCAAAGTTGGCTGGGCAGCATCTGAAAGCAGTGAGTGGGTATGGATCTGCCATATGGATATTGTATTCTGTAATACACTGCAAGAAACTGCTTTTATCTCTTTCAATTATTTTAATCACTTCTGGAAATTTCATTCTCTTACTTCTCTGTTTTTAATTGTGCCAGGTAATTGAAATGCTTACAGAACATATTTCTCCTTTAAAAATTAAATGTTTATATTTACCAGAGCAAAACTTCGCATCTCAATCCAAAAGCTTTTCTCTCTTCATTTTTTTTGCTCCATTAGTAAAAAGCACATCAGGAAAATAAAATGCTGTTCATACTCAGCAATTGACATCAACCCAAACCAAACTCTTTTACTGTTTTGGCCACAGGATGAACATGTTACAGGGGGGATGGAGATCTATTCTGGGGTCTGGGACGCTCCTATTGAAATAGAGCAGATTTCTCATGGCTGGGAATTGATACATTTAGGCAGTGCAGTTTGGAAGCCCACAGGAGGATTAAATAAGCATCTTTTGTAGTTTTGTTTTCCAGTTCCACAAGGGAATTGGTATTTTTCAAACTCACATTTGTCTTGCACAGGCAAAGTGTGTTAAAAGTTACTATGAATTGTATTGAAGATAAGGACTCCATGTGAGGGCCACATTTAAATTAGCAAAATTATTCAGTAGTGCTTGATAATCTTAAAGAGTTTGAAAGAACTCCAAGTAATGACTCATTTTGGGCTCCTCTTAAAGCAGGGGATCCTCCACGTGGTAGTCTTGTTGCTATGATATTTGTTCTATGATGTTTAAATGTTTTCGTTATACTCAGTTGGAGATTTATCTCTTTCCTTTCTTTTATCTTTCAATTTTTAATTTTTTTAAAACAGATAACAGGCCTGGGTGTGAAAGGGATCCCACAGAACTTCTATGCTGCTTGAACCTTGGCACTAAACAGCAAAGAAGAAATGCTTCCATCATGTAGTAATTCTGACTGGAAGAAGTCAAAAGAACTACAGAATTTATTTGTGTGAAGATTTCTAAGCCCACATTTGTGAGTGTGCTTTTTTGAGTTGAAGATATTTCTTCTTCTGTGGGCCTGTGGCTTGAAGCAATAGGTTAGAAAGGTAAAGTTAATCTGTGTTACACCTTGATAGCTTTTGTGACTTTCCCTAAACCTCTAAATGCTCAAGCGTAGTTTTGCTCAACTTTCTGATGACCAGCTCTGGATTTTCAAGTCTGTGCACTTCCCAAAGCAGAATCTGACTCCTCATGTTACAGTGATGCACCAGCAACAATATGGCAGATTTTAATAAACATTTTAAGAGTGGTGTCTTGAACTGGACTGTTCCTCTGCTGCAGGATTCCCCTGAAGTATCTTGGTTGTTTCTTTGATTTTTGTTTTTTTTGATGATCAGACCTATTTGTAGTATCCATTTTTACATCCTCATTAGCCTTTTTCCAGGCTGTCCTGTCTTTAGGACACTAATTAGGCTGCTGAAAATAAACTACACAACTATATTTAAAGAAATGCTTACAGATGTTTTTTCTCTGCATTCAGATGTTACCATGAAAATTGTGTCAGACCACACAGTCAGTGCACACACAGGCTGTGAGCCACCAGGACAGCCTGGGATGCCAAACACGGATGCTCAGTGGAGTTGTCCTTTCAGGAGTGATATTTCCATCCACACACATGAACTTCCCTTTGCTTTATGTGTTTTATTGTGCACACGGCCTCAACGTCTTGTCCCCCTTTCTTCTGGTGTTCATCCTCTTCTGTTTCTAGTATTTTCCTCCTTTTTCCCTTTAGATCTTCCCCTTCCTTCACCCTCCAGAAAGCACAACATCGAGGTGTATTTTTAGAGGCTGTTTAAATAATGACCCAGCACTACCTTGGGCTCACTGAACCACTGTGATCCTTTCAACATTTCAGAATGCTTGAGACATTTCAGAATGCTGTAGATATACAGTGAAATCTAGCCTTTGCATTGAGTTTGCTCTCCTTTTGCTGCCTGGAAAGATACACAGCACAAAATACGTTTTCAGATTTACATGCTGACATTTTGTAATGTCATGAAGAAGGCAATAAGATGCATCATTTACCAGACCAGATGTTTCAGTGCCTTCCTCTGAGGTATTTGACCTTTTCACCCCTGCTATTCAAAGCCCTCAGACACTATGAGCAGGGAGAAAGTACTCAATGCCTCATGAGGATAATCTCTGCCAATAAATCCTGCATGAAGGAGCAGAGCAGTGTGGTTAGCCCGCAGAAATGTTAAACACAGTTTCAGTAGGGCTGTACACAGGTTCCCTCTAGAATGAGGTGTTTTCTCCAAACCCATCATCCTAGTGAGGGGTCCCTCACAACAGTTTTGAAAGAACCAAGCTGGGTTGATTTCTTCCTTTAAAAATACCCATATTTCCCAACTCTCTTATGTGGTAGCCTTTTTGGCCTTCTGACAGGTGGGAGATCTGATCAGGCAGGGAATAGGTCAAGCCACATGTCCTAGGAAAATGTCCCACCTGTTTCAAAGGTGGGTGTGACAGGGAAGCTTAAGTGGTATATTTGGCCCCTCAGTTGAACTGGGCCACAGTCTGGAAAGAAATCTGAGATCCAGAGGACCAAGAAGTACTGTTGAATATACTTGGCCACAAACAGGATTTTCCAAAGTCATGATTATTTCAGTGCTGTCACCTGAAGTCTACCCTAAAACCCACGTTAGGAGTTTTTCAGACACTTATTGTAGATGCTTACTTTAGGTCATTAGCAAGCACTTTGCTCCTGAGCTACTTGACCAGATAATTTGTGTAACAGGATAAAGGGGCTTGGCCTATCACTCCTACCTTTTGCCCTGGTGGGGAGGTGAGTCCATAGAGCTGCACAGAGACAACTTGATTGAGAAATAAAACATTCAGCTTATTGTAATGTTTGCTCAACAAATAGGCTGTTGTTTTTCTTCCTAAGTCATAATTCCAATCATAATTAAACTGCTGGGGGTTCTTAAGAGCAAGGGTGCTAAATGCCCTTCGGCACCATGTCAATGCCAAACTGGTATAAGGAACAAGGACAATTATGCAGGATTTCCTGTTTACCCCATCTGGAGAGGAATGTGAGGCAGGGTGTTTGGAGGCAAGTCGAGTGTCCTAACCTTTAATTAAAAAAAAATATAGGAAGCGAGTGCAGATACTTTATTTAACAAAAAATACCCAGTTATTTGCAAAATTGTCTACCTACTAGGTCCTTTGCTCTGCCAGAAAAGCAGAGTAGAGAATTTTGAAACAATTTACACTTGAGAAGTACTTACTATCCCTGCAATTTATTTTTTTTCCTAGAGCTTTGCCAGGCATGTAGGCTGGGGTTGCTGGTTTGTTATTCTCTAGCCACTCCTTCTTCCATTTCTAAAGGGAGACATGGTCTGTGCTGCTCTCATATTCCAAGATCCAAGTTCCTTTGGGAACTCTCTCTTTGTAGCACTGCTTCTCAAACCAAAACAGGCCTGAAGATAAGTTTCTCTCTGTCACCCAAAGGCCCACTACTTTTCTTCTCTTCAGATTTCAGAAGTTGCTGTTTTGTGATTTTGCTTGCTAAAAAGAAAGTGGTAATTGAAAACCACGTTGAGGCTGTTCTCCAGTCTCAGCTCACCAAAGTGGGGCAAAGGCCCCTTGCCTTGAGGCAAAGGATGAAGGCACAAAGGAAGCAGGTACAGGACTGGGTTCGTTCCTTTAGTAGGGAACAATATGGTATCCATAGTTCTTCCTGAGGATGCACTCTGAGGGGGTTACTGGGTGGCTGAGTACTTGATTGGTGTGGGTCAGCTCTACATATTGACAAGCATGACAGGGAGGATGCTCCTGCCCAGGGGTAACCTACAGAAAATAAACCAGCTAATGAGGTACAGACTGATGGGAGCTGGCTTCCGTTTTAAGGGTTTGCTCTGTACATCCTTTTGTACGTATTTATTATGTTTTATCTATATTTAACCTATACCACACTGGATGACATTAAACTAATAGCATTTTAAGTTAGCCATTACATGGTTAAGGGCCCACCTTGTGAAGCATATTAAAAAATGTGCTGGTGACTGACTGGTTTTGTGAAATTCTCTACCTGACTGCAGAAAAAGTTGATCTCAGCTCCCTCTTAGTAACCAGGCATTGGTTAAAATTGTTTTTGAAATGCAGCAAACTGGTGGAATAGAAAGAAGTACAGAATTTGGAATTTAAAGCTTTTGATTTGTACAGGCTGTGATGGCCTGCCTTTGATGCAGGATACATCTGGTTTTCTGAGCTGTGAGAACACATTGCCAGCTCATGTCCAGGCTCTCATCCACCAGCAGCCTCAAGTCCTTCTGGCAGGGCTGTTCTTGGTTACTGCACGGTGACTGATCTAGGGTCCTGCAGATAATCTGTGTCACGAGCAGGAAACCAACTCCATTTCCTCAACGTCAGTTCAGTGATTTACTCACTACAGAATCCGTGAAAAATAAATTAAATTACAGTGTAATCTGAAATTTGGGGAAGATTTCCAATGGCTCTCCAGGGCTTTAAAGAGAGGAGTCACTTTATTTCTGGCATTATATCTGTGTGGTTGTGTTCAGGCCAAGCATTATTTTCCACTACGGAAACTGCTTCAAGGCTCAGTGCTTTTTTGTCAGCTCTTCCTTTGCTGGGGTACACTAGCCTGACAAAATAGTTGTCTTTCTTTTTTGTCTTTTTTTTTTTTATTATAATATTAACACACAAACCACACAAACATTAAAATATATTAAAAATATATTTTAATAAATTAAAATAATATCCAAAAAAACTTTGGGATATTATTATTAAGAAAAATTTAGGGTGCTCTCTTTCTTACACAGAGATGAGAGAAGAAATGAGAAGTTTTCCAAGCCCTAAAATAAAGAATATGTAAATAAGATGTAAAATCTTTATTAAGGACTTCAAGTTTAGTCTTTAACATTGGAAAGATATTTATTTCACCTTCAGTTTTTGCTTTCCTACCAATATCTCTACTGTCAAGAAAGCTTAGAAATTGAATAATGGAAAATTATTTTGTTCTGCAATGGTGCTAGCTTGCTGTTTTCATTTTCTCTTAAAAACCTTTCCCTAATTCTGCTTTCCCAAAGGAAGGATACTGAATGGAGACCTATTTATATAATTCCAGCACTTGTATCTTCATTCTGGGTGATGATTCCTGGTGATTCCCCCAGTAACTCTCTATATACAAACAAATAAATAAAAATATAAATAAATATATTTTTAATTACAAACAAACAAACAAATAAATTTCCTAGATGTAGGAGAAATATTTGATCCTTTTGAAGGCCTCCAGTGGGAACTGGAGGCCTTCAAAATCTACTTCAAATCTACTTCAACTAAAATGAATTTTTAAGTTTTGTAATGTCAATAACTAAGAGCTTACTTTTGTTAACTTGGAGTTTTTTTGGACGTCTTCAAAACACTTTCTTTCTTTCATTGCTGATTTATTTACTTGAGGAAGACTGGTCCAACAGGTAGGTGCTTAACCCCAAATCCCAAATAAAACAAAGGCAAAACTCTGCATGTGGGACAGCTCCTTTATTTTTACATCTCTGTGAGGTATGCAAATCATATTTATCACATACTTTTGACCTCTATTTTGATCTCTATTAAAATCAACTTGGCATGTCAAAGATCTCTTATAATTGTTTCTGCTTATGCAAAATTTCATTTTTCTTAGGCTACAAGACCAGACCAGGTCAATGATTCAAGTAGTAAAACATTCAAGTAATGCTGGAGGGCATAAGTTCAAACTTTTCTTATGTGCCTTAGAGATAGGATTCCGAGATCAGCATACAATAGTCAGAAAGGATTGAAGAAAATGTTTATTGATATAATTTTTAATACTAGCCAGACAACAAGATTGATGGAGATGGGCAACTTACTTATCAGTGCAGCACCTGAACGAATCTAATCTCAGGAGCTAGGGTGGGGTTCTGGGATCCTTACTGAAAGAGCAAGAAGCCAAATATGCTACAGGTCTTCCAAAGCATTAACTATGTGACAAGACCACCTTTCAGCACTTTCAGAGCCCTTTAACAACGGCTCAGAATTAAGCTGTGCTCTGTGCTCACAATTAAAATGGGCTCCAAAAGAGATTAAAATGTCTAACCAGCACTTATTATGCGAGACAAAGAGGAGGGCTCATAAACTGTGATGAAGGACTTCTTACCTGTTTGATGTAAAGACACCAATTTCACAAACATTACTTGCCCTGACAACAGGACTAGGAGGTACTCCACGAGGACAGGAAAGACACCCTCACCAGTAACGTAAGTGCCTATGCTAAGTCCCACTGCATTCTTATAGTGTACTCCTCTCGTACATGCAGCAAAGATAGTCTCTGTAAACCTGTCATTTCCCAGTAGTCACTCTGATAAATACAATAATCCTGCACTTTGGCCATTAGAAAATCAGAAATCAACAGCAGAAACACCAAGTGTCTGTGACCCAGCAGGTAAAAATGTACCTACAGTCTTTACCATGGGATACAGCAGGCAACTGAAGAGTAACACAACACTCAAGACATCAGCACAATTGAAGGAAGGAATTCTTACTGATGGAAGACAACTGCAGCTAACTTAGTTAAGTCTAAGCTAACTCTTAAGTTCTTATGAGCTCCTGATGGAACTTGCAAGGAGAGATTTCTCTGTGTTCAGTACAGAGGGAATCAGTTTAAAACTTTCTATTCCTTTAGCACTAAGCCCATCTTTACATCCCTAAGACAAGTACAGATACCTGTTATTCACTGTTGAGCTGATTTAACTAGTTTCTGGAAAACACTAGCTCATCCTTCCCATTGTTCTGTTTTCTGCAAGAAGTGTTTACCCTAAAGAGTAAGCTGGTGAGGTCTCCATGATTTATGGTGCAGGTGGCCATATGCTCTTGAGTTCTGTGACCCTAAAGGTATCTGGAACTTAAAAATCTTCACTTAATCTATCTAAAACTTAGAAGGTCAAAATTATGTATTTTCATGTCTTGAAAAGAAGATCTTATAATGACATACAGGCACTTTTGTGCTTTTCAAATATTTTCATTCTGGATCTTTACAGACACAGAAATCAAGATGTTGATTACATCAAATATTCAGAATGCCTAAACACTTTGCTGTAGAATGAAAGTCAAAATAATAAGATATGATCCCAAGCCCCATATATGATCTGGTAGAGAATAAGGTTTTTTCTGGGCTCTGATATAAAACCCATTTGTGATACACATACAGTAGGGAAAGGAAGACTCTTCTTCCATGTGTTCTGTTTGAAGAACACCTAGGATCTTGAAGTCTGCCTAGGACTTCAACTTGCATGCTTTAAGTTTTATCATTTACATTTTGTTTGACTAGTAATTATATGAAATGACAAATTCCACATCTGCCTCTTCTATGGACATTTGGCCTGTGTGCTGCTACCTGACAAATATAATATTGTAATATTACTATTTTATTCCTATGCTGTATTTTTATAAACTATAAAAAATGCCATGGTTGTTTAAATAAAGTGGAGTTTGCATTTAGTGTTATAGAATTACCTTATTTTTACATGGTGTATGTATATATATATATATATATATAAATATTTAACGTTCTTTCTGCTCATAGCACTGAAACTAGCATAATTACCTAGAATTGGTGTATTTGGGGAACATGATATAAAGAAATGTCATATTTTCAGGGGTACGTCCAGCTGTGTTAAAAAAAGGTGTGCTTTTAATGTAGGAGATCTCCACAGTATTCTCTTTTGTGATTCAGTGATGTTATTATGACTTTAAATAGGATATACATGAGCAGCCAGCAGCCTGGCACACTCCCAGATCCCCTGATTTCCAGTGTTCAGACCCTTCGACCCTGTGGGAAAACCCCAGATTGACTATAGGCAAGCACATGGACTCTCTAGACATATTCACTCTCCCATGCCAAATCAGTAGCACATGGAATTAATGACCTTACTTGCAAGATCTCAAGTGCTCTGGGTTGTACTGTTGATGACTGAAGCTATCCTGAAACTGACCTTTGTGTTCTTACCAATCAAAATATGTGCTAGCCATAAGTTTTGCAAAATTTGTTTTTAGAATGCAAGATAGACCTTTAAATTGCATCTTATTCCCAAGGTTTGTAGCATAAACAGAAATGAACTGCGGGGGAATAAAACAGATTGTTATATGTTGCATAAGGGTACTGGGGATAATGAAAAATATCTGCTGGGAAAGAGATACAGCAGATTGCTTGGAAAATTTTTGCTTTATTCTGAAAAAAATGTGGCTGGAAGGTCCGTTGAAGAGTGGCCATTAGAAATATGATTCATGATTATTCCAGAACAAGATGGAGAAATAGCACCTGAGTGATAGAAGGTAGACTTCAATAAAAGCTGTTGAAGGGTTTGTGCTTTACAAAAAATACACACAATAACACAGTATTCACATGCATACACTACCCCAAAAAGAGAAAGAAAAAAAGAAAAAAAGAGAGAAAACGCAGTAAAACATCAGTTGGATTAAAGCATGAACTGTGCATGAACCTTAAACACAAGAAAGGATCAATCTGGGAGCAGAAAGTAGGTCAGGCTACTGAGGATGAGTGATAAATATAACATGAAGATAGAGGAACAAGCTTTTAAAAAATAAAAGCTCAAAACATGATGCATGTGCAAGAGATAAATAATTTTAGAAGTGCAGTTGTAACAGAGGGAAGGTGAAAGCAAGGATGAATTAGTCAGCTCTTCAGAAGAGAGGAAAATATATTTCTAGATGATAGTCAGATGGTAAAATTTTGTAATAACACTTTTTTTTCCTCATTGAAGAATGATCGATTTCAATTGAAGAATATTATTGAACATTCCAGCAATGTAAGTAAAGATGCTAACTTTGAATAGGAAAAGAAAATTTAGAGTTTTTCAAGTCAGCAAGGGATTATGAGTTTCCTCATGAAGTTATTAAAGAACTTCACAAGAAATATTGGATAATAATGTTTTACTGGAGAACATGTTATAGGCAGGAAATGCCTTGAAAGGCTCATGAAGAAAAAGATAGTGATTGTCTTTAAATAAGTAGAAAGGAATATTAGGGTATGATTCAGCCACTAGCTTAATTTCTGCTTTCAGAAAATGTTAAAAAAAAAAACTGACTAAACAAATTGTTAGTACTGAAAAAACCAAGGATGTGAGCTGCAGCCAATAAGAAATTATCAAATCCATGTAATTTCTTCTTACAGCAGAACAGGATTTGAAAACTGGGCAATGCCATGTCATGTCAGCAAGGCAGCTTCCTCTATTCTGCCAGGGACCTATTCATCCCTAGTAGGTACCATTTGAAAGAGCTGTAGATTAAATTTATTTAAGATTGTACCTTGTCTGAGCCACATAAAACACCAGTTTATTGAGTTTGTGTTGTGTTTTGCAGTATTGACAACCTGAAAGTCAAAGAAACAGTTGGTGTTGATGTTATGTTCCCCTCCTGCACCAAAACAAGACTCATGCAAGCTGTAAATGGGTGGGTGGGTTTTGGGCTAGCTCCCAAATGCTTTGTCAGATTCTGCACAGCAGGGAACAGGCAGACTCACTTTGGCTTTAAAAAAGAACACTATGGACACACTTGACTGTGCTATCTTGGCTTGGGAAGGTTGTCCATTTGCTGCCCTTGAACAATTTGGCATCTGGAATTGTGTCTTCCAGCCTGGGATCTCTTAATACTTTGCAGGCACTGCTCCTGGGGTGACAACCCACAGCAGTGTGCTCTTGTTGCCTTTGCCTGTCTTCAACCTGGGCCAGAGCTCTTTTCACTGCAAAACACTATTCTGAATCTCGATAACCTTAAATAAAAGGTTATTGTTTCAAAACCAACAAATTCTTCACTATGTGGTCAAGAGAAACAGGCAGCTTTAGGGTGTAACTCAGCAGACTGATTTTAGAGGCTGATGAATTGCACACTTTTAATTAATTACTCCATTTGATTGCAAAAGGAGTTTTAGCTGTGTAGTGCCTAGCTGGGCATTGCATCAGTAGATGTCTCTACTGCAGGTATCTGTGAAGCTGATTGAGCTGAACCCCACTTCTGTGTTCTAGTGATCTGGACTTGTCCCTCAAATGTTGGTAGCATTGGTCAAAAGGTCAAAATGTTACCTGGGAGTAACATCACTGAGTGATGTCATAGGCTTGTGCCTTTGGGCAGTGTGGCTCTGCAGTGGCAGTGGTCACTTCTACCTTCTCAGTGCTTGGAGGGCTTCTCCAAGCTCTCTTCACAGGAGGCAATTTAAGTAGTTTGGCACAGGAATCATCTCTGTTAAAGGATGCTGAAGCCTGATATTGCTCAATTTATTTCCTCTCATTTGATAAGAGCTTCCTTTTTCACAATTAATAGCCCTCTCTGCAGCTCGTGATGTCATGATTACATTGCTGGTATGAGAGTGGGATGTAAAGGATACCAAGGACACTTGATAAGAGAATCATGAAAAGGTTTGGGTTGAAAAGGACCTTAAAGATCATCTAGTTTCACCTCCCCTGCCATGGGCAGGGACACTTCGCAGTAGACTAGGTTACTCCAAGCCCTATGCAGCCTGGCCTTGAACACTGCAAGAGATGGGGCATCCATAGCTTATTGCAGAACCATAGAATGTTAATGGTTGAAAGGGACCATAAAAATCAGCTAATCTGACCCACTCCTGCCCTGGGCAGGGACACCTTCCACTAGACCAGATTTCCTAAGGCCTTATCCAACCTGGACTTGAACACTGACAGTGTTGGGGCCTTCACAGCCTCCCTGGGCAACCTGTCCCTGTGTCTCACAGCACTCATGGCAAATAATTTCTTCTTACTCTCTAACCTAATTTCCCCCTCTTTCAATTTGTACCCCTTACTGCTTGTCCTATGACTTCCCTGAGCATACCCTATTAGAGAAAACTTTGTACAGATCACAAGGACCATCTTCCTGGAAGAGCTGGGGAGACATCGGAATTATCATCTCAACACTCTTAGGTAACTGATGCACACACCAGATTGTTTAAGAACTCTTTAGCAGATTTGAAGAGCCCCAGCAGAGCCCCATCTGCTGCCTCCTACTCCACTAACACCTGGTGGGTTTTGATGACATGGGGACTGCAGTAATTGCAATTAGTGGGAGTAACTGCTGAGAGAGGGGAAGGCAAAAGTTAGTGCTCAGGAAGACTGACAGCAAGCCCTTCAGAGTCCATCTTTCATGCTCTGGCTGCTGCTGATGTTGCTGCATTCTCCCACTCTCTGCCCATGCCAATGAGGCCTGTTTGCATCCACTTTCACAAGACTGAGTGGGAGTAACATGAGTCAGCTCCTTACCACTTTTTCAGTGTAGGTGATCTCTGCTTGGCATGCACCCATCAAAGCTGCCAGGGCAGTTTTAGGGTGGCTGTCCTAGGAATTTGCTCTTCGTTTTCCATAAGAAGCAGGTCACTGAGAATGAGTTGCTATTTTCTACAATGTGTCACTAGGGCAGAGAGCAAACTTCCTGTTTAACAGGAATTGGCTTTATCCATTTCAAACACTCATTTCCATGTAATTGATTGTTGATGCAAAGACAGTGTCTTAAGGTGAATTGAAGTTTGTAAGGGACATCTCCTGTCATGTTAGTGACTTTTCTTATAATTTAAACCACACAGGATAATTTTATAAACTTCTCATTTATTTTGAGCATCTGCTTTAAATGTTTGTGTAGTTGAGGGGTGAGTGAGACACTGATGTCAGAGAGTGCTTGATTCATAAAAGTTCTTTCTTTTTTTAAAAAAGTTGGGAGTTTTGTTGTTTTATTATAATTCTCAGGATAAGCTAGTGACTAGGATGATTCCTCTTCAAACATGTTACTTATAAATATTTTTAAAATCACTTCCCCCTTCAAAAAGCCCTGTGATCTGTAAGTTGAACTGCTTTTTACCAGATAAGATAGAAGAGGTTGAGTACAGTGATGCACTGACCTCTGCTGGCATCATCCTTTCTTACTGAAACTCCTTTTAAATGATGAATTTGATATTCCAGAGAATAGATGATACATCTGAGACAAGACCTGAGGCAGAATCAGCTCATGATGAAACCATGTTCCAATGCTACATTAAATCAAACACTGTGACTCTTCAACCAATCCACAGTTCTTGGGCATAATGACACATGGACTTGGTTTCCTGAAGAAACCCTCAATCATATATTTTTAATATGCCATAAAAACTGGATGATTTCTTTTGTACCAGGGTCTGAGTAGGACCAGCTATTGGCTGTCTGTCCTTCTGTGCCAACATAACACTGAACTAAAGAAAACATATGTTTAGTTATGAGCACATAACTGAAGAAAAAGTGTGTGCAATGTCTCTGCCAGATGCTGTGGCTCAATGGTGAACTGTGTGCCCCTGATTCCAGCCTGCCCTGCACTGTCACATCATCCTCAGCCAATATGAACCATCAGACACATCTGTCCATGCAGGGCTGGCCTGTGTCAGTGAACTTGTCTGCAATGCCCTGAAGCAACTGCAACCAATTAGGTCCCATTAGAGCTGTTTCTCTCCTGGAGATGGGGTGCTAGTTGCCAGAAGCATTAAAGGAAGCTGGTGGAGAGAAATGCCAATTTCAAGGCTGTTGTCTCTCTGATTTTAGTTTGGGATGGAATGACTTAGTCTCTAGAAATTGCCCTCTACCGAAGTCTCTGCTCTGTGGCTCTGATCCTTCTCTTGATGGGAAGGTGCAAGCCAGGTTTGGTTCAGATGAAATTCCAGGTGATACAAACAACCGATGGGTAAAGCAATCAAAATGCTGCTAAGGAGTACAATACCCTCAGGAAAATGAAGACTATGTGCAGGGAAGAATGAGAACGGGAGATGATTATGTGAACTATAGCTGTCCTAGTACCAGGAGCTTTCCTTCTCTGTTTTCCCATACAAGGATTAAATACCTCAGAATTTACTGTCTAGGAGATATCTGTATTCCTTTCCAGTCCCCTGGGGGCACCTGCACAGACAGCTTGTGTGTATTTAAGAAATTCCCATAAGACTTGTAGGCTTACTGAAAAACTGCAGGAAAATCCATTAATCCATATTTTGTTTGTACTCCTGTCAGTCTGTACACTTTTCAAAGTGAAGCTGTGCCTGTTGCCTGTGGGCTAACCTTTGGAGATAAGTTTTTAAGTAGAGTGGAGAAATAAACATGTTCCCCAGCCTTCGTTTCTTATGTGGTGAACAAAATGGTTGGCTTTTGTTTTGGAGGGAGACCTGTCTAATCAAGATGAGAGGGACAGGAGTATGAAGGGACATGCCTGTTCAGGCACTGCTCCAAGTGGAGGCTGAGCCTCAGCTGCTCTGTCAGAATATGAGTCATGTTTTTATTTGTGTTTTTCTGAGCCTGAATTGAGAAAGCTTGTATAAGAAATTTCATAGCCCTTGACATCACTCTGCACTTTTGCAAGACAATAGCCTGACATTTTGCCCTAGGTGTTGGATTAAATAGTAACTGGAGATTGTGCAAATACTTCTCTTAGCCATGATTATCATGCCAAGGCCTTGCGCAAGCTGTGGACTTCTGTGGCTGGGGTGGCTCCTGTAACATGTGACATTGAGATAGCTCCGTGTGTCTGTCTGTCTGCATCATTGTTGGCTGGCTTTTCTTTGAAAACACTGGTAGAAAGCCCACACAGGAGGACCTGAAGGAAGAACTGCATCCAGACCACCAGTGCTTGCCATCAGGGTGAACGTGGGTGGTACACAGAGCCCATACGGAGCAAAGATAAGCTGCAAGTACACCATTCTCCTGTTGTTCACAAGCATATCAATCCTTTTGGGTCTCTAGGGTGTCACATTCTGGTAAGCAAGACAAGAAAAAGAACATAGATTTCTGCATAAATGTGTTTGCATAGTTGTATCCTTTATTTCTTTTAAATTACCCTCTCTGTAAGAGCAAACAAACTTGTGTTTCTCAACCTCATGCTAATAGCTGCAAGCCTGAAATCATTTGGGGATTTTTTGCTTACACAACAGCTGAGGGCTGTTGTGTGAAGAATGAGTTTCACATATTTTGATGCCTTATGGATATGTTCTCAGAAAAATTTTTAACCTTTTAGGACCATTGTTTTCCCATTCACCCAGTCCTGCAGTGATTTATTTGCTGTAACTAAATAATCTCACTGTCTCTTTTAAAGCTGCAATAGTAGCAATGTGGCACCAGCACTTTTCTTTCTCAGCAGTACACTTAGTGGGTAAAATACGAATGCAGAGTCAGCAGTACTGTGTTCCCCTTTTAGCTGTCCACTTGCTCTCCAGCTGCTAACTTTTGGCTCTTGCATGGTGGTATCTTGTGGCTTTTTTCCTCATGGTTTCAGTTGCCTTACAGTGCTACTGTGAGCCACTGTGGGTGACCATTTCAAATTTATCATACTTCCTCTCACAGGCAAAAAAAAATATTTCAGTGTCTTTGGCTGCCTCTGTCCTGAGGTTCTTCTCTTCTGTTTGTCCAAACTGGGGGACCTGCTCAAGTCCCTTGTACAGAAATGAGAAGCACAGAGATTTGTGTGTGTAAGACAGGTCTGGAACACTCCCTATTGTGCTCCTCAACACCAGAGCTGAGAAGCAGCTCTGTGCCCCAAGCTGTTGGCATGGTCCTTGCAGATCACAGGATCCAGTAGGAGAAAGCAGGTTTGGAAAGGAGCAACATGACACGTGAGGCTGAGCTTTCTGCATCCCTTGGGTGACTGTATAAAGGAAAGCAGATATTTTGAAAGATGACTGAGTTTCCTTGCTGAGATGATCATCAATGCAAAGGAAAGAGTCAAGCAGCAGGAAGAAAAGCAGGGTTGGAAACTATGGTCATACCACTGAAAAAATGAGGGCACCTGAAATGTGAGTCTTCAGTAATGTGGTGTCCTTAGGAAGGAGGTAAAAATCAATCAGAAGTCTTTGGTAGCAGTATGTCTCTGTTGGAGTCCAAAGAAGGTTAGATGATGGGCATGTTAGCTGTGCTCCTTTCCCCCAGCTGGCTTTCTAGGCTTGCTAGCTTGTACCCAGAAGCAGCTGGGAAGAAAGAGAAGATATGATGGGAGGAGAAGCAGGTGAATGACAGCGTGACTGCATACACCCTAGCTGCTGAAAAGAAGCTTCATTTAAAAAATCATGTTAGTCTGGCAAACTGTATGTCCCATGAGGCTAGGTCTGCTTGATTCTAATTGTGCTAGCCTCCTTCTAATTCTATTTTTCCAGTCACATCTCCTGGCCTGGAATGTGGCTGCAGCCTCAGAGCACTGCTGGGGCTGCAGAGCCCTTGCAGGGTTTCCTTTTCAACCTCCTGCCAAAGCCACGCAGTTCTGGGATGGGATGTGATAGGCTGCTCAGGGCTTGGTCCACTTGGTGCTGCAACACAACTACATGAGGTGATGCAGCAGGGTTTTAGATGTAAAGGCCTACAGATGTTTAAAGGTGAATCACCAGAGCCCTCTTAGACAAGGTATCAGTAGCAAGTACACCCTACGGTGTACAGCCCTCTGCAAGGGTACCAGACCCCTCTAGCCATGGCAGTAGAAAAAAAGTGAAAAAAATCCCCCTTCTTGAACCTTCTGCCCTCTTGGTCTGTGGATATGGCGCTTGGGGACATGGTTTAGAGATAAACATGGTGTTGCTGGGTTAAAGACTGGACTCAGTGATCTTAAAGGTCACTTCCTGAACCTTAGTGAATTCTATGTGAGCTCTACAAGAGGCAAGCAATGTCTACTCCTTTGCATTTTGCCTAAAACCCAAGGGTCTGTTAGACAGGTTATCAAAACATTGAAGAGATGTTTTCAAGAACCTCATGATATAGTTGATAAGATTTTGCTTCAGTTCAGCTTGTGGTTTAAAAAATGCTGTGGATAAGAAAATAGGAAGAAAAACTGTACCAGATTAGGCAACTGCATAAATCTCATTTCCCTAAAAAAACCCCAGATCGTTCCCCTTATAAAAACCCCAAACCAAAAAAAAAAAAACCATATCAAAGGAGAAATAACCCTCCTAGTTGCCAAGTTCTATTTCCTATAAATCGTCAATTGTTTGGTTTTTTGTTAACCTCCTTTCCCCGCTAGCTGAGCCCTGACCTTCCTTTCAATATGGTATAGAGACGGAAAATATGGGTCAAACACTGTAGGCTGATACAAAGTTTGATCTTCATCAGAGGACCTGAGGACCATTTCAGGATCAGAAATGGTTGAAATATATTTAAAGGAATGTCTGAATCTTTAGTGATGGTTCTTATCACACCCATGAACTTAGTGAAATTCTTTCATCTTTCTAGCACAGCTGTTCATATAAAAAAATCAGTAAGTGCAACAATGAGCAGTGGGTGGGACATCATGTTCTTGTAGCCAGAGAACAGGAAAAACTTGTATTTCAACTTGCCATAAATGTCCGTGCTTCCTGTAGCTTCTAACGTGTTTATATGCTTCTGTAAGGGAGATTCATTACTCAGCTTTATTAATATAAATTGATTAGTTGTCCTTGCCATAATTTCAGGTAAAATAGATATGGAGGTATATAAACGAAAGAAAGAAATCCAGCTTTGTTTTTACAGAAAAAACTGTCAATCAGGAACATCCTAATCCATGGAGAAGCCAATTGTCAAAACAGTCTTCCCACTTGAGTCTTGTTTAGGATTAGTTTTGTTTATAAGAGGCAGTGGATTTTTTCCCTGGTAAGGCATGGGGTGGTTACAAGAGTCTTACTGCATCTGGAGTCCAACAGAATGAAAATTGCTATGGAAAATGAAACATGAAAACAACTACAGTCATGTAGGGTTTGGTCACTGCTAGAGCAGCTTCTCTGTGCCTTGCTTGTGATGTTCATGTAGACAGCTGCTGAGCTTCCTGTGCATTGGAGTGGCCTCTTGCTTCTGCTTTTAGTAGAAGGTGGTTTGTTAACACCTTGGGGCTTGGCAAATCTGTTTTTATGGCCAGACAACATTGCAGTCTGCATGTTCTACACAGTGATAGCAACATCCCCTAACTAAAAATGTTATGTAGCAACTTGAAGGGTACTTATTTTACTATTATAAAGTTTAAAGATGAGCATATTTAGTGTATGTCTGAATATTGATTAATTAGCTCAGGCTACAAAAAGCCCATAACACAAACTGTCGGTGGGAAATGTTAACTGGAATGTTTATATGAACCCTTCCAGCAAAACTGCTATCCTGGGTGTGCAAGAGTGGGACTCTCCTGGTAGCTGCAGCCCCTGTGCGATTTTTCACCTCCACATTCCTCACACAATTACCAGTGGAAAGCAATCTGCCAGTGGACAGTGGGATTTAGGAGATGTGGATAGAAAAAAAAAGGCCCAGTAATATGTATCATGTAGTTTATAAATTACTATGCTATTAATTAATGCCCTGTGGTAGTGTGGGAGGTCAACATGGTGCTTTGTTACCCTGCAATAAAATAAGTACATGTAATAAGAGATGAAGTACTTTCTTAGGTTATCTGTCCCTTCAGGAAACTTACATCATTTTTCTGTTGTAGATTTTAGCATCCAAGATAAACAGTGTTTGACCCACTTGACATCCTGAGCTCATCTTCTACCAGCTCTGCACCTTAATCCTCTGCTGTGGATGACTTGTGCTGTTCACGGTGTGAAGTTCTGTTGGAAGATGAGCTTTTACTGCAGATCATTGCAGATCATGCCTGAGATGCCCAAGACATCCATCCTCACCTGCTTTTGCTATTGTGTCCCAATAGGTGTGATAATGCAGGCAGAGACCAAAAAGAAGCACAAAGACTATGAAATTGCAACAGATTTGCTCTGCAGGGCACAGAACAGGACCGGCTCGGCACTGAGGATCCAGTTTATCTGATCTGTATCACCTTGTGAGTCACCTTTGTTGCTGAAGCATGGACTTCAAAAGGTCTTGCTCCATGGCAGGTTATGGTTGACAGAACAAATCAGCCATGCATGGGGGGAAAAGAACTCACCCAATTTAGAAGAATATTCAGTTATTTCCCAGCAATCCATTATCAAGGTCACCAAAACTTAACCAATGTGAGAACCACAGGAGTTAAAGTCTGGATGGCTTAAAGACCCAGACACTGCTACCTCCAACCTTCGCCCAGTACTGGAAATTTGTCCCCAAGGACACAGGAGCCTAATTTTCACAGCTGATCACAGGAAGAAAGTGGGATGCTATTTACAGTGCTGAAGGACACAAGACTCACTCCCTCAGCTTCATCAAAGTGATGAATTTAAGCACAAAAAAGAGTCCTTCCTCCTTCTCCCCATCATGTGCCACCAAGATAGAAGGTGCACACAGGAAAGACATGTATAGGGCATGGTGTGTTGATGGTCCTGCTTTTCTGAGGGCAGTGCTTCAGCCTCATCCTGCCCTGGCAGCTGCCTCTAGTGCTGAAATGAGAGCTGCCTTTGTGGATGACAAGTGTGAGTCGGTAGTCACTTCAGCTTCTCCAGGGACTGGGACATCAGAGTAAAGGGCTTCATTTCTGACCTGTTCCAACTAGGGAAAAAAGGCAGAGATTCATGCAGGGGGTTCCCACATGTTTGAAGGGTTAGATAACAAATTAATAGTAAAGGGAGGAATGAGGAGGTTTCCCTCCTACTTGTAACTTGAAATCCTTTCTAGTGGACAGGAATGCATTTAATTTTTTGTGTCTCTCCAGTTTCTCTGTTAAGCCCAGTTCTCTTACTGCTCATGTTTTCTCAGGTGCTGGGTCTGAGGACAGAGTTTTGTTTATTTCCCCCTTAAGTTTCTCCTCCTACAAGGACATTATGAACAGATCTCCTGTGCATGTTGGAAGGGCTATTCTTGTCTTGTTTTAAGCACTATTAGTATCAGACATGAAGTAAGCTGGCTGTACCAAAAGTGTTTTGGGGCATTTTAACTCTTCTTGTCAATAAATGCTGTAGTTAAATTGAAATGAAAATTTTGCTTGTTTCTGTTTGAGAGAAAGATTATTTATTTATCCATGCCCACTGAGGCCTCTCTTATATTGGTGGGAAAGGATCAAAATGAAAGAATTTGAGGATTTTTCCCTCTACATTCTTCCATTTTAAATATTTCAGTTAAAATTTTCACTAATAAAATTCAGCTCTATTTTTTCTCTCAGCAACACTGTAACCCATGTCTAACCACCCTGGTAGCATTTTTACCCACCACTGAATTTTATCACTGGCTTTGCCTGTTACAAATAAAGCAGGGCTGTTTCTTCATGGTGGAATTGGCATGCTGCAATGTGTTTGGGCAACCTAAATCCCACCCCAGTGCTTCTGCCTAAGGTTTCCTGCCATCTGGTGCCAGGTTGTCAGAGTCACACCACTGATACTCACAGGGACCAAGTGCAAAGAAGGGCTCCAGACTGCCTCCCATCCTCCTCACATCCTGCTCACAGCATTGCAAGCTTGAGTAGCCATTGTGATCTCATAACTCTAGAAGCAAACACAGGGAAGCAGTTTCAAGCTCTGAGAAGATCTGGGCTGCAGTTTTCCTCCCAGGTCTTCTTATTATTACCCAGAGTGACGTCCCTGGTGCTGCAAGCTGCCTCCCCGATGATTTCCCTGCTCTTAGGAGACATTGCGGCTGCTGCTCCTAGATATACAACCTCTCAGAAACATTAAGCTGCCTGTTTGTTCTAAAGCCAGAAATTAGGTGAAGGTTGAGAGGACTTATCAGTAAGTCAGGACAGGGACAAATATACACATTGCCCAGGGCATTGCAAACATCCTCAGAACAAACACTCCAAATCCAGGGAATTCAGTTAAGGTTGTTTAAGTACTTAGTGATATTTTTATACATTACAGCACAGGTGATCCATATCTGAAAACAAAAAACAACTGGATTGGAAGACAGAGGTCTCATGCAATATCTCAGACAGTGTACGTTTTCAAAAAAATGTTGTAAACCTCTAATTCATCTGAACAAATCAACTGATTTCTCTCAGACAGAGAGCATCATATTAGTATGCCAAAGTGTCTAAATATATAAAATCCAGTTTAAGGCTCCATGACTGCTGCCTCTGTGACTAACAAACCAGAGATTTCTCTCTGATCCACAGCTATAAATCAGACCTGCACTTCCATCAGTCCCCATACTGATGTAGCTGCCTGTTTTGACTCACTCAGATGCTACCATCTTCAAACCTCTTCAGTACTGAACACTTCAAAACCTGATAAACTCCCTCTGGGTAAGTTCTTTGCCTTTTGAGCTCTGTCCTGTCTTTTTAATGCAGAAATTTATTTTGTGAGGAGGATAAATCTTGGGCTTTTTTTATGTCCCTGCTTCCTCATCTTGAAATTTGCTCATCTTTATTTCTGCAAATACTGCTAAAAGTTATCCTTGCCTTGACCTCTCTTCAGAAGACATGCTTATTCAGGGTTTTAATAATTTGCTAACTTCCTGTCATTCCTTGGTTTAAGGAATTCCTAAATCCCTCCTGAGAGACTGATCTCAGAAGTAAACCAAGAGCAACTTTCTTGACATCTTTAGTAATTCCAGTGCAAACAAAGAAGAACTGAAACACAAACTCAGACTTGAAAGGGTGGGAATTAGAAGGGTTTGGACAGGGCTTGAGATTTCCTGATAGAGTACTTCTGTTGAGGTGAGACCTGCAAGATCATATCCACATCACTCAGCAGACACTTCACGTTACTAGGGTGTAAAGACCTATGTTAAAGCTCCGAGAATAAAATATGTGATTTTCATGGTTCTTTTTGAGTTTTCTGTTACTCATTTCAAATCCACAGCAAAACAGCTTTTCATTTTTTCTTTCCACAGCCATGTTTTGCCTTTTAGTCCAAGCAACTTCACACAGGTTTGTTCCACAAGACTGGAACAACGTCTGAGTGTAGTGTGTTCATCATGGTAGTATCCAAAGACTGTATCCTGACTGTCATTTTGTCACACCTTCAGAGTCTTAATTTTTTAAACAAATGTAGAATTAAAGTTTGGTTTTTACTCCTAGCCTTTTCTGATTTAAATACTTTCCTATTTATTTCATTCCAGGAAGGGCACAATAACACTTCTCTGTAAGTGTTCTCAGCTACCTTCTATCATGGTGGTACAAAACACACAGCCATCAAATAGTGTCTTTTCTTTCCTACCTTCTCCTTTGCTTTACTTCTTTTCTTTTGGTGTTTCATCCTTTTTGTGTCTAGTGCTATAGCTTGGTGCACATCTATTCTGCATCTACCTGCAGCTAGTTTTGTGATACTCTGTAAGAGCTAATATATAAACAGCAGCCTGAACTAATACATATAACTGGTGTGTAAGCATCACCCTGAAGCCCAGGCAGCCCTGCTGTCCTGGCATTCACGGATGGAAATGACTCATTTAACTGAATGTTAACCTGATCTTGCTGCTGTTGGTACCACAGCAAGTTTTGCTCTCATATATGCTCTGTCTCATGCAAAAATGAGTTAGTAAAAAAAGTCAGTGAAAAAGGCCTGTCTGGAAAATACATCCTTGCATTAAGAAGCACAACACTGCAGCAGCCTGAAGTATTGCTAATCCCAACTGCAGTATGATCCCAGAGCAGTTAGATCCCAGTTCCACTGTAGGTGACCCTTTAGGAATGCTGCCCTGTGGAGAAAGGGGAGCTAATATTCTCTATCCATTAACTTCTTTACTTAGGGAACAGTGTGTTCTAGTGTGCTTTTGTAGCAATAAGGGATAGGTGAGATCCTTTCTCCATCTGTCTGGGAAGGCTGAGAACACACCCTGCTTCAAGAACTGCACCGCGGATTTGTATGTTTGCCTTTACATGCCATTCACTCATCTATTTACCTCCTGCCTCTTTACACAGAAAAGCTTTTTGAAGAGCTTGCCAAGATTTCTGCCAGGTGGCATCATAAGTGAATTTCACCACAGCTGAGGGCCTGCCAAGCTTTGCTGGACAGACAGAGCAGGAAATTAAGGTACTTTTAAGGTATATATATATATATATATATATATTTGTAAATATTTATTTTAATCCTTCTTGCATGAAGAGATTTCAAATGCAGCAGTAGCATGGCATACACTGCTACCTGGAGGTTCCTCCGCCTATCCCTGCCCGCAGGCTCCTCCTGGGAGCAATGCCCCATCAATCCAGAGAGCGGCTCTGCGCTTTGGGCAGGGTCACTTCACCAAAACCACTTCTCCTCCTCTTCTTCATCCCTCCCGCCCCTTCTTCACCTTCCTCAAACCTGCGGCCACTTAAGCCGGGCGGGGCAGCTCCGCCCCGCCTGGGTGCGGGGCCCCGGGCGAGCTGGGGTGCGCACGGCTTCCCGAGGAGCCGGCATGGAGACGGAATCGTTCCTCGGAGTGAGTAGAGCAGTTGCGAAGGAGAGAGAGGGAGGGAGGGATGGGGCTCCCGGAAGGCGGGGGCAGCGCGGAGCCCTGGTCCCCCTCGGCCCCGAGGGGCTGGCGGCGCCCTCCGCTCCGGGGCCGCTCGGATACTGCTCCTCACGGGGCTTCCTGTCATTCCCGTGAGGGTTCTTTCAGCTTCTGGGTCGGCTGCAGCATATGTTTTACTGATGTAATCATGAATCGTTCTTAAATTATGTCTCCCTCCCGGAACTGCGTTGGCCGGGCTTTGGCCGCGTCCCAGCGCTCGGGGCTGGCCGGGCTGTGCGTGCAAGGCACCCTCCGGCGGGGCACAGCCCGGGCCGGGGACAATCAGCCCGATGCTCTCGCTCTGCTGCGGCTGGAGGGGAGTGATCTCCAGTGGCTTTACACGTCTGCATGTTTTATTGCTTCTTTATTGCACATAGCCCGGTAAAGTCCTCAAAATGTAATTGCTGCCTGTATGCAGAGGACCCACAGCTGATATGAACAAGGGGGGCGAGGGTAGTTAGGGTGGGTTGTTCTTGCATGGAAGCCAAGAGCCCACCAGAGTCTCTCTATCACTCTCCTGCTCAGCAAAGGGAGAGAAAAATGTAATGAAAAAAATGTAATGTCTCATAAGCCAAGGACAGGGAGAGATAATTCACCAAGTACCACCACAGGCAAAGCAGACTTGTATTGGGGAAAACACTGAACTCCTTACCAATGAAATCAGAGTAAGGTAATGAGAAATAACCAGCAAATCTTAGAACACCTACCTCCCGCCCCTCCATTTTTCCAGGGTGCAACTTCACTTCTGATTTTCCTCTACCTCTTCTACCTGCAGGGGCACAGGGGGATGTGGAATGGGGGCTGAGGTCAGTTCATCAAGTATTGTCTCTGCTAATCCTTCCTTCTCAGGGGGAGGACCTCTTGCGCTCTTCTGCTCCAGTGTGGGGTCCCTCCTATGGAGACATCCTCCACAAATTTCTCTAATATCAGTCCTTCCCATGAGCTGCAGTTCTTCATGATCTGCTCCAGTGCGGGTCCTTTCCATGGGGTCACAAGTCCTGCTAGCAAACCTGTTTCAGCATGGACTCCTCTATCCATGGGACCACAGGTTCTTCCCAGGAGCCTGCTCCCACATGGACTTCCCATGGGATCACAGCCTCCTCTGGGCATTCACCAGCTCTAGTGTGGGACCCTCCACAGGCTGCAGGTGGAGGACTTTGATCCAGAATGGATCTTCATGGGCTGCAGGGACACAGCTGCCTCACCATGGTCTTCACCATGGACTGCAGACAAATCTCTGCTCCAGTTCCTGGAGCACCTCTTCCCTTTCCTTCTACACTGGCCCTGGTAGCTCTCTCACATATCTGTACTCCTCTTTTCCTGGCTGCTGTTGCACAGCAAATTTTTTCCCCTTCATGAATCTGTTTCCCCAGAGTCTCTACCACTGTTGTTGATGGGTTCAACCTTGTTGAGCATCAGGCCCACCCTGGAGCCAGCTGGCATTGGCTCTGTTCTACATGGGGAAAGTTCCTGATAGCTTCTCACAGAAATCAGCTCTGTAGACTCCCCCACTACCAAAATTATGCCATGCAAACCCAGCACAGCAGTTTATCACAGTACTCTGTGTAGGATGAAATTACATGTCTGGAAAAGTGGAATAAAGGAACAGTTCTCATTTGTGAAGTTTAACATTTAGTCATGAGAGGTGGCAGGTAATGATCGCAATTTCATTTCTCCAGACGAGCCTTGGTTTCTCCCTAAAGGCTGCCCCTCAAACATGAGGCAGCAGCTGAGTTTAGAGGTGTGAGTGTGAACATCTAGGGCATTGTGTGGGAGAGCAGGAGAAAACCTGGTCCAGTCACTTTTGTACAGCACTTGATCAGCAGATGGCAATGGTGCAGCTCCTGCCATGCACTGCCAGTGGCTGCCATCCCCAGTCTCAGGGTACTGTGGAAGAAGAGGAAGAGGAGAATGAGATGTGCATCTCTCACATGTTTATGTTTGCAGGACTGCAGCATGTCTTGGTCTTGCAGTTTCTGCTCTCTGCCAGCTTTCTTCAGGCCCAGCAGGACACTCTTTGGGAAGTGTCCTGGTCCTGCAGGGGCAATGATGGCAGCTGAGAACCTGGGGCCTCTGGGCTCTGGCTGGGTAATGCCAAGGGGTCTCTTGTACAGCTCAGCAAAGCTAATTGCAGGGTTGATGCCTCTGCAGGGACTTCCTCAGCATGTGCTATCCTGACTCCATGGTGAATGGGAGAAAGGCACCACCATGGCAGAAACCCAGCTGTGACCTGTCTTAGCCCTAGCAAGGCAGTGAGAGCACTCGGCAGGAGGAGAGTGGCAGCAGGCAAATCTGCACCCTTGGACACATCCTGGGGGTGCTGTCAGTGCAGAGGAGCCTGTGCTGGGACAAACTCCCAGCAAGACTTAAGGGTTTTGCTATGGGCCCTTGGGATGATGGGTACCTGCTCTGGGGGAGTGTGGGTGGCTTTGGGGAATTGGAGAGCCCCAAAGGCTCTGGAAAGGGAGCTGCACATTTCCCCCCCTCAAAAGAGGAAAATGTGATGCTTACAGTCAGGTTTCTAGTCTGCATACAGGACCTGCATAAGTGTTGCCATATGCTGTCTCACAGGTCCTGTCAGCTTCATAGCTGGAGAAGAGAAACCATCCAGTCTTTATAAAACAGCAATGCTGTTTTAAGCACCTGCAGCCCCTGTCCACACTGATGCTACTTAGTACAGAGACTAGAGCAGAGCAGCTGAGGGTGAGCAGTGCCGTGCATTCTGATAAAGTGTGAAACAGCAAAAGGTGACAAAATGAGCTGCAGACATTTGTTGTCTGAACAAGGGTGTGTGGGGGACAGAAGCTCATCATGTTAAAGTGCAGAGCCAGAGGACGGGTGAGTTGATCTGCCTGAAATCTGAACATCTTTCCAAGAATAAGATTAGCTTATGTAGCATAGAGACCATTTGTCTCTTTCAACTCAAAGACACACCAAAGGCACAGCAAGGCAGGCTAGGCAAGTGATGCTATGTGCATACACCAGTATAAAAGCAGATTGTATCTTTTTGTGTCTTATGGACATAAAACTTAGGAATGCAATTCCTAAAGTTGCCTTTCAGATGACCCTATGTGACTGTCAAAAGAAGAAAAAAAATCTTTTTTTTAAACATTGCACCATGTTTAAGGAAATGTTCCTCATATAAGTGCTGTGGCTCTCCAGTATATATGGAAAAACAAATCGCCTCCTAGGAGAAACAATCTTGAATGAATGTGCTAAGGTGCAGCAAAAGGGACCAGGGACCAGTGAGGGTATTTGCAGAGTACAAAATCTTAAAAATACATTATCTGACTATGGTTGCTGTAGCAGACAAGAAGGAATCATTTATATTGGCAGCTTTAAAAAAAGGCATTAAAAAGGAAGCTGTGATATTAATGATGGTAATCACTGCGCCATGATCTAAAAGAAACTCTCACACTAGCTGTGACAAAGCCTTGAAAGCAGTGAAAAGAAGGATGACTCTAATCCCCACTCCACCAACTGAACTAAGAATATCCCAGGGAAAAAACCCCACAACACAGAGAACTTATATTTGTGTTCTGTGCAATCCAGGATATCATAGAATGAAAAAGGAACAGAATAACTCTAGTAGGCCCTGGTGATGCCATGATTTCTCATCTGGGTTCCATCCACTTGCACTCCTCCATGACCACTGCAAATTTTTCAGAAGATCCCAGAGAAGAACAGTTCCAGAGTAGTTTCAGGAAGGTCAGACCAAACTGAAATACTTATGATTGTGGACTTGTAGGGATGATAAAAACATCTTTGGTGTTCTACAAAGCAGGAATAAGGAGAGGAAAGTTTTCCTCTTTGACCCCAGATGCTGGCATGACCTGCAAATCCAGTGTCCTGACATCTTTGTAAAGGCTTTTCACAGAGGCACCTAAGTTGATCCTTCAAGGTAAGTGTTCTCTGGGGACCTGAGGATAGCAGACCCAGCCTCTGTCCCAGCCCTGCCATCAGTCCCCTTGCCATGCTCCTGGGACTGCAAAGGGTAAAGGAATGGAGGCAGTTTCACACTGGAGGGAGGTTCTCCTTGTGATTTCACAAGAGCCAATACAGACAGTAATTTCTCCATACCAATGAAACCGCTTATATTTGTCTTGGCTCATTTTTTTCCTCTCACTTGGTCAGTTTGCAAGCCTGAAGCTGGAACCCACCCTTTGGCATTGTGCTGGGAGACAGTGTTATCAAAAGCAGCACGTGTCGTGGCTGACAAGCTCTTGACATTTTGCTGCAACTACTTGAGAGAAGGGTTGGCATTTTCAAGCATTTATAAATCCACCCTACACAGGTGCAATGTGATTAATTCAGCCACAGTATATGGAATGGTTTATTGTTTTTATTTTCTTTTTCCCTCCCAGAACACCCTATGAAGTCCCAGAGAACATACCAATGGAAGGCCCTTTGCAAACCTTCGTTCACGTGTGTCATGAAAATGGTCAATGGATGTCACGGTTACCAGAGAAGCTCTGGGATATTCCCCTCTATAACTTAGCTCTTCCAGGTAAAGATTTACTTTTGTTCTCCACTGTTTTTCTAGCTTGCCATTTAAGCATTGGAATATCCTGTTTGTCCCATTTCAGGATGGCTATGTTTATTATTTGGGTCAGTGTGTGGGGGAGGGTTTGTGTGGTGTTATGTGAATAATGTTGGTCTGTAATGTTTGGGGTTTCTTAGAGGGGAGGGGTAAAAAAGGAATTTTTTATGGTTTTTTAGAAATTAAAACAAAGAGGCACTTTGTGTCATCTTGTCAGATACTATTAACAATCTAAGGATTGGCTTTTTTGGGCAATGATACAATACTTATACAATGATACAATGATATAATTCTTGTGACTTCCTATATGTTTCCAGGAGGGGAGAATGAATATTTTACATTATTATTTGTTTCTTTGTACTGCCTAAAAGAGGCTGTGAAGTTGCAGAAAAAGGAGAATTTAGACTTGTAATTAACATGTTTTCATTAATGTAGACAGCTATTTTTCTACATAATCCACCTTATAAAAACTGATTTTTTTATGTTATGTGTAAATGCATTTAAATGATACCTGTGTATTATTAACCTTTCTTTGGTCATATTATTGCTTCTTTCTGCTGCCTTGATTTTTTTTTCCCCCCCTCTCATTCTGTCAAAAAGATTTATGGTGTAATGTGATTTCACTGACACATGGAGAGGCACTGAAGGACCATCAGGTCTTGAATGATTCCCTTTGCCTACACATCAAAAATGGTACTAAAGAAAAGTCTAGCCCATGTTTTCTCTCACACCTAGATGTAACAGGTATTTTGGGGGGAAAAGCAGCACAGCCTGTAGTTGAATGTTTTATGTAGGCCACAGGATCATAGGTTAATTTTAGGAAAGGCATCTATTTAGAGATAGTGTGAAGTCTTGTCTTTAGTGGGTAGAGCCCTGGGAGAACTCAAGAACTTATTTCATGGACACTTCTTAGATAATGTAATTTGAATTGATGATAACTTCTAAACAAACACATCTCTGTTTAGGATAAAGCCTATGTAAGAGGACTAGGACAGGTGCTATTAAAAAAAACCCCTCTAAATATTTCTTATTTTACCATCAAGAGAGGAAAAAAGAAAATATTTATCTGTCTTATGACTGATGAAAGAAGGTAATAGTCTTCTCTTTTCCTATTTTTATTCCTATTGCAAGAATCATTCAAAAGTCAGTAGCACTCTCAGTGGGATTTTGTTTTGCTGGAAAATGAGCTGTGTTGTTTCTATAAGACTTTCACCTGGCATTTCTTGGCCATCATAGAAAGTGGAGAACCTGCTGACGGGTTTGTTTGCCCTCCTGGCTCTCCTCCTAAGGGTGACCTTGTTATTCTTGCAAATGTTTGTTGTTCTTGTGAATATGCCTGCAGGGAGAGCAGGCATCAAGAACAGTTGAAGGCGAGTCCATTTCAGCAAACATTAGAGGAATTTTACAGAGCATTGCAGGCTATTAGTTTGGAATATTTTAGTGTCTGTCCAGCTGACCTACAAAGCTGATCTAGCCCAAGTCAGAACACAAACAGATCAAGACCAACCAGGTCAAGACAGATCTGGCAGGTTTCCAGAGGGAGGAAACCCAGTTTGGAACTGGAAGTTTATCTCATAGAAGGCATGCAAGAAACATGACAGTGGATTCTGAAGGCATGATGAGGAAACAACGGCAAATCTCATTAATTAGTGTTGTGCTTGCACCAGATTCAGCACAGTGCTGCTGGGGAGGTGTGGATTCAAGGTCTGGAGCTACTTACCTTGGTGCTAGCTCACTATCTTTACATCATATATGTTGTGTCATGGATGTACCCATCTTTCTTTCATTACTGTAACTCATGACATCACAAAAGACTCGTGAGTAAAACATTACTATCTGTTTGCTGGTTGGCGTCCATAGGTGCAACACCCATCAATGGAATCCTGCTCATCTCTCTCAGACTTGGATTTGGCCCATGGGTATTTAATAGTTTGACTCTTACATCTTCTAACACACACTTCTTCTATTGCATGCCCTCAATATTGATCTTCCATCTGCAGTGAGTGAGGTTTGGGTGTTTAAAGCAGTAAAATAAAAAATGGCTTTTAGAAGGTGAAAAAAACTGAGTGAGATATAAGACTATTATTGACAGTGCTGAAGAACTTTTATTTCCAAACCAGTCCTTTTTACTTTGTTCATTGGAAATATTACCACTGTCACCAGTAAGACTGACAATTCAAGAACGAAGTTTCTAGCACCAGTGAACAATTAGTTTGACAGAAGACTGAAACCCAAAAATAAGCAGATTCTATGCAGATAGTCTGTTAAGGTCCAAGCAAGGCACTTCACTGAGGTATTAGCTTTTCTTACTGATGCTTTATAAAACTGGAAGAAATAATGGAACAGAAAAGCTAGCAAAATCACTGGTTCCCTGTCCTAATGAAATTGTGAGTTGCAATAGTTTAATCTAAACATGATGCAAGAGATGTGTCAGATTTATTAAGACTTCAAGGAAATAAAATATTTGGGCAGACTGGTCTTGGCTCTGATGCCTGTGTAATTCCCTGTGCTGGGAAGAGTCAGGTAATTTTTTAAGTCCATCAAATGAGGATCTTGTTCATCTTTCACTCATAAACTTAGACTTGGATTTGCCTCAGAAACCTTCAAGCACCCACCTTGTTTGTTGTTTCTCTAGGGGAGGTGGGGGTTGAGTTCAGGAGGACATTTTTAGCAGATATTTAAGATAAAAGTTTTTAAAGTGCCAAGTTAAGTCTTGGTCCAGTCAAAGGTGTAAGAACATGAATTTCTGCTTTCAGTCATAATCTCCCATGCAGAGATGAGGGTATTGACAACGAAATTCTGCATTTGGACAACTCTGAAAACATGACAAATTGTTAAATAGATAAATTCAGCCTTCAGCTATTTATTCTCTGAAAAAAACAAAAGTTTTCACATCAAGGTAACTATTTTGAGGGAAGGCACCATTTGAAACAGACCACCCATGTGGTTTGGGGCAAACAACAGCAATGTGTAGTTTAGATGGGGATTGCTTTATTGAAAAGTGTCAGTGCCTTCCCTTCACAAGGATTCCACACTGAGCTTATTAATGTTAGGTGAGCAACCTCTAGAGACAATTCCACCTTTTTGCCATAACTACAGAGACTCACAAACAATATAGGTGTGTGGCTTGCAAATATGGTGGCCGGTCAGGTGTGCACGTGAAATGTAGCCATGGAATGTGGTGCTGAGTAGTTAAGAAATGAAATTTTCTGTACATTTATTTTTGTATACTACAGGGAGTCACGACACCATGACCTACTGTTTGGATAAAAGCTCTGCTGTTAGTGGCAATGAGTCCAAGCTGGTGAAGTTTTTAAGCAAATGTCTGCCCTGCATTGTACACCCCATTATCATGAAGTGGTCTATAACACAGGTAACTATCATCTGGTGTTCTCTTCTTGGCCTGGCAAAGTTGATGCTTGTGCTGCAGTGTTGAGAGTGTGCAATGGTAGAACAGCCTGCTGCCCAGAAATCTGTGCTCTCATGAGATGCATTGGGTGTTGTGCTTCAACCCCAGCCAGCAACTTAGCCCTTCGCTGCTGCTTCTTGCTGTCCCTGGGTGAGATAGGGGAGGGAATTGGAAGGGTAATAGCTGGAGAACTTGTGGGTTGAGACAAAGACTGTTTAATAGGTGAAGCAAAAGCCACATGTGCAAGCAAAGCAAAATAAAGAATTAATTCACCATTTCCCATGGACATGCAGGCATTCTGTCATCTCCAAGAAAGCTGGGCTCCATCGTGTGTAAAAGCATCTTAGTGTGACAAACACCATCACTCTGAATATTCCCCTCTTCTTCCCCCAGTTTTATATGCTGAACATGACTCCTTATGATGAGGGATATCCCTGGGGTCAGTTGGGGTCAGCTCTGCTGGCTGTGTCCTCTCCCAGCTCCTTGTGCACCCCCAGCCTCCTCACTGGTGCGGTGGGGTGAGAGGCAGAAAAGGCCCCAACTCTGTGTAAGCACTTCTCAGCAACAGGAAAAACATTCCTGTGTTCCCAATGCTGTTCCCAAAACAAATCCAAAGCACAGTTCCATTCCAGCTAATATGACGAAATTTACTCTTTCGTAAATCCATCACTTTGGAGTATGAGATAGGAGTCATACCTATCTGATCACCTTTTCTGGGGAAAAAACATGCAGTGAGGCAGGGACGTGTGCTGGTTTTGTTAAACAGCTTGATACCGACCACTTTGGTACTAGAAACCCTTTTCAACATGTTTGTTGTGGTGGTAAATAACATTTAATATTAATGTTACTAACAGAGGGTTTTATTCTCTTGCACTTTGTTCAGAAGGTACTTGCTTGTCATTTCTGTTATCACTGTTGTGTGAGATGTCAGTTGTTTTCCCCACCTATACTGGGTATTTCACCAGCAGCAGAAACAGAAGGATCCCTTGTTGAAGGGATTTTTTCCCATAAAGATTGAGAGAGTGAAGGTGTGGTCCATCATGTAAGGCTAAGTTAACTTTTAAAAATGTGCAAATATTATGCTAGTAGTTATCTCTTTGTTCCTCACAAGTGTATGTTAAAGACAAAATTGCAGATCATAATTTAAGATTTTTGATAATTTTTGAAGATTCTTCCAAAGAACAGACTTTCCTGACACAAAAATCTTTCTGTTTTTTGTTTTTATTGAAGGAGTAGTTCATTATTAGGGAATTAAAACTAAATAATTGATAAATAGCAATAAGCATGCCAAGGTTTCTTTTGTTGTGCTTGAGCAGCTCTGGCAAACTGGACTTAGACACTACCAGGTATCAAATTTGAACCGGCAATGATGAGCTGATGTTGAAGGCACTTGCTTAGCACAGATCCTTGTTTATCTTGAGCTGCTTTTTTTGAGGGGACTTCAGCCAATTAAAGATTTAGAAACCTTGTAACTTGTGGGTTTCTGGCCAGCAAAGTGACCCTGCTGGTGACAAACAATCTCTTAACATCATTATAGTAATTTTCTGGTCCAAACCCAGTGTGACAAGCAGGAAGTGGCCCAGTGCTGATAGGGAAGAGGCACAGCTACAATCCTGCCCCTCCTTAGCTCTGCCATGCTCCAGTTATCTCTGTGGGGAGATGACT
>NC_031768.1:32981571-33001305 GCF_001522545.3 Parus major
GTTGCCTGCTTGAGCCCCAGCTGCTGTGTCTGTCAGTCTAGGGGCACAAATGTTTCCTGTGTGATGGCTGTGGAACTTCCAGTCATGCCCTGGATGCCTGGTGTGAGATTGAGGCACTGAGCAGCATTGCTCCTCAGGGCTTCCTTTTAAAAGTTGCCCTTTAGGGGGCAATGTTCACATTGCCTAATTCAGTACCCAAACCCAGGAGACTAATTAGAGAGTCTCGTTTGTCTCGTTTTCCCGTCTAGTCAACAGATAAGAAATGAATTTGTCTGAAGGGCAGTTCAGAGCAGCTATTTCATTTGGTGCTTTTTCTGGCCACAGAGGTTATATATGACCTACAGCCATGTACACACCCATCTCCAACATACTCCAAGCAAAGGCGTACGGATCATCCCTTCAACTGCTTCAGCCTGGTGGAGGCCAAGCAGGCACAGGAGGAGCTGTTGGCCAGACCCACTGCACCCCCTGGGGCACAGGGGCTGGTCTGTCCCAGCACAGCCTGGGGAGGCTAAATTCATGTCCAAAGAACAGGAAGCTAGGGGTTAAACTAGGCAAGGTGAGCATCCTGCCATGTGTCTTATCTCTGCCTCAGTGCTAAAGCTACGAACTTGGATGTTCAAGAGCAATGCCTTGTACTGATCAGTACCATGTATGATGTCTGAAGCCTGAATTTTTATCCCTAGCAAGTTGAACAGAGATAAATTAGTGCTTAAACATAATTTAAATTGATTCTATTTTCTTATGCTAAGAGAGTATTGATATAAGGAAAAGACACATAATTTTGAACTTTTTGCCTTGGAAACAGCTTTATCACCTGTTCTATTTAGCCCTCAAACCCCATGGAAGTGCTCTGAGGGAAGTGGATCTAGAGGAGTGCCTAGTCTCTAGGACTTCTACAGGTTAATTCAAATTTTCTAAGAAACTTTATATTGAAAAAGAACAAGAGCCAGTATTTTTTTCTATTTCTGTTTTTCCTTCTGTTGAGGATGTGTGAGGTCTGCAGAGACAACCGTGGTAAAGTCTTTGATCTAATAAAATAAATTATGGCATTTCTAAAGTGCTGATCCTGCAGTTGTTTTTTAAATTAATAGTTGTGTGAAGACCGATCATGTATTTATGCACAGGTTAATTGATCTTTAACTTTCAGAACACAAAAAGGGCAACTAAACTAATCTAATCTCTACTTGCAGTTTATTCTGCAGGGAAATTGGAATCCCTCTTGTCAGAGAGCAAAATGCTTCCAAGTTGCAGTTTGGTGCCATACAGTCACATTTTAAAGATGAAAGACCTGTGAAAAATGCCATAGGGCTAACTTTGTACCCTTCTTTTAGCTTTCTGAACTAAAGAAACAAATCTCTTTTGTGCTCTCAGAACCTTTATCATCTGTTTCACCTTTCAGGTCCTGACTGTGACAGAGCAACTTGAGTCTGGAGTTAGATACCTGGATTTCAGGATTGCCCACAAGGCTAATGATCCATCTATGAATTTGTACTTTGTGCATATGGTTTACACAACTGTTACCGTGCAGGTATTTCCCTTACTTTTGTGACGATTATAAAAGCAGTGCCATTTCTTTCATTTAAGGGCCATCATAACCTAAAAATGCTGGTTCAAGGTCTTCTGAGTAAGTTATTTGTTTTTCTTTTGTGAGGTCTTCAAACTAGAGAAAATCAGCAGGGCTGGAAGTTAGTTTCAGCAGCTCCACATGATACTGGGGCATCAATCTTTTCCTCATCCTCGAACCAGACTCTTTGTACCTGCTCTCTAACTCCGATCCACTACCATGTGCCCGATGTCCTGGGGTTTATCCTGTTGTCCCAGGATGATACACAGGGCATTCCTGTTTCCCTGGTAAGGAGAGAAGTTATTAAAGGGAAGAAGGCATTAAAAGCCCTATAAAATTATAGAAACACTTTTTTTTTTTAAGAAAACACGGTTTGTCATTATTGTAATTGTGAGTCTATTCCACCATCACTGCTCTGTTGATTGTATGTACTTTCCCCTGCATAGCACAGATAACTTTCTAAGCTGCCATACCTCTTTGTTGTAGGATATTCTGTGGGAAATATTGAGGTGGTTAGAAACTCATCCTCAAGAAGTTGTTATCATAGCCTGCAGAAATTTTGATGGATTAACAAAAAGACATCATAATCATCTTGTTGCCTGTATAAAATCGATTTTCCAGTGTAAACTGTGTCCTAGAAATGTAAGTATGAGATCCCTTTCTTTTTCTCATTTTTAAAGGAATGATACATCACAGTGAGATACTTGATTCCCAAATTTTTAGATTTGTAAAATCTAAAAAATTGTAGAATACATTCTACTTTTACTACATTTTTAACCTCAGAAAGGTACCATTTGCTGCATAGAGATAAGCTGTTATCTGATAGAACTCAGGAGAGAAAGCAAACCTACATTCCACAGTGTGGAGGAGGGAATTAAATTTGACTCTTATGTCTGTTGAGTTGTGGGACAATAGTAGAGACAACTGTAATCTATTGCCCTGAGTTTTCCTGGAAATGAGAGGGAAAAGAAGAGAGAGAAGAAAATAAAAGAAAATGAAAGAGAAAGCAAAGGAAAATAAAAGTTGTGCATCTTGCATATTTATAGAATTTAAATATTCCATTTTTGGCCTTTTCACGGCAATAATTATAAATTAATTTTTTTCTATTCAAAATAGTTTAGGTTGGGAGTGACCTCTGGAGGTCATCTGGTCTGACACCACCATGCAAAGCAGGACCAGCTTCAAAGTTATGTTGAGCTGGGGCCTGCTCATTCTTGTTTATCTCCAAGGATGGAGATTTCACAGCTTTTCTATGCAAAATTTGACCACTCTCACAGTAACTGTGTTTTCCTTCTCTATCTGATCAGAATCTCTCTTGTGTGTGCTGACTTCCATCCTTTGCTGTGCATATCTGAGGAGTCTTCTGTACATTTACCCCTTAGGTATTTGCAGACAGCAGTAAGAGCTGTCTAGGTCTTCCATGCTGGACAGACTCAGCTCCCTCAGCCTGTCCTGTTGTGTCATGCTCCAGCTTCTGCTCCAGCCTCTGCTCACTCTGGTTGTGTGCTGCTGGACTCACTCCAGCTTGTCAGTGACTTCTTTCTACTAGGGAAGCCCCAGCTGCAAACAATACTTGAGCTGCAGTCCCACAGCTGCTGAATAGAAGGGAAAATCCCTTTTTATTGATTTGCTGTCTGTGCCTTTGCTAATACAGCCCAGCTCACAATTGACCTTTGCCAGGTGGACGCATTACTGGCTTATGTGCAGCTTGATGTCTATGAGAATCTTCAGATCCTTATCTGCAAAGCAGGTATCTTGCCAGCTTCCACCAGTCTGTCCTGGTGTGTGGGGATTAGTCTGTTCAGGATTTTGCATTTGCTTTTGTTGAGCTTTATGAGGTTTCTATCAACTTGTTTAGGTCCCTCTTAATAGCATCTCTGCCCTCAGTGCATTTCTGGTGGCACTGACTTTCCTGGAGCTGACCTCCTAACCAGTCTTACAGTTACCCACACCCCCAGAAAAGCATTAATTTAAATAATCAGAAAACACTTGATTGCTAGATTTTAGAAGTTGAGACTTTTATCTCCCTCTGTTTTTCACAAGGTGTGGGAGCTTTTAGTAGTTAAACAATTAACATTTCAAAGATGCACAGGAACAGAGGGTTTTCTCTGGAGATGTGAGTGGTACAGGAGAATGATGACCCTGTTCATGATTCAAATTCAGCCTTTGAAGCTGGTGTATCCGTAACGTGTGAGTATTACCATTTCAAAGCGTTTTGTACAGCAGAGTTAAAATAGAACAATTCTCAGCAAAACTAGGGGATTCTGAATATTCAGGCCTCAGCTGAATAACTGAAGACCTGAGTGACACTGTTTTATTGTTTCCCCAAATAACTTGAGCATGTAAATTGTGGATGAGCAGAGATACTGGAGAAGGTGGTCAAATTTGCTTTCAGACACAAGGCCAGCTCTTAAAAAGAAGAAGGTTATTAACTGCAAAAGGGGAAAGTTGCTGATGGCAATTTGTTGAATGAAGGTATTGAAAGAATGATCTAAGATCACTTCACGGAAGAAAGAACATTTCTGAGTTGTATCCAGGAGGATAGAGAAAGACAACTGGAGAAAAGACAAACCAAGTACTTCCCTTGAGTGGGAAAACTTTATTATCTCTGGTGTCAGTGACCAGCACAATGGATCTCACCATTTTTGCTAGTGGTACCATTGCAAGTTAGGCACCTGTGGGATTTTTCAGGACCACAGATTTAGATTTGCCATCAAATATCCAAGTGCTTTCTGACTTATTCTAAAATAAACTGCTACCTACTGTTTTTCAAGACCGCATCTCTGTTGTTGTACAGAAATAAGTGTCAAAGTGTTTATGAAGCAGTTGCTCAGGCAAGGTCTGTGTGTAGTACTGGCACAGACCACAGTGTGACAATATTACACTGCATTTAAAATTTTAATTGTCTTAACTATTCAAGGCGTCTTCCTTTGATCTGAATTACTAGGGTTTAAAAATCCCTTGTTAGACTTCATTTCTGCTTTGTTTGCAAAATAAGCACATGTGTTCATATACACATGTCTGGTAGCTTTTTTATTTTGGCTTTTATTGAACATCTCTGCTTGTTTGTTTAAGAAGTTCCAGCTTTAGAAAGGCAGCTGGAGTAAAGCAAAAGCTTCAGTCAGCCACAAAGTTTTGTAGCTTAAATAGCTTGTGCCTTAATTTTGCAATATTTTCTGACCTAATGGGAGCTTGCATTCTCTCTTTTGTAGATGAATTGCGAGGGTTTCATTCAACCCTCAGCTTTCTTCAAATATTTACATTATTAATTTTCAAGTGCCTTTGGCTTTTATTTAAATTAATAAACTAATTGGAACATCAAAAAGCCACCATTTCTTTTTCACAAACAGCAAATGTAGTTTTTAACTACAACATTCTCAGAAAAAAACAATGCCTGGTAAATATAGTGGTTTTGCAAATAAAACTAGTCAGAGTGCCTCAGTTCTCTCCAATGGTAACTTCTGAGGCTGGAAAACGTAATTTTGTCTTGAGGCACTTAAATTTAACAGCTCTTTCAGCCCATCTAGATAGATAGATAGACATACAGATAGATAGAATATATATGACTCAGGTCTTCTTCTCTCTCAATCAAAAATGCCAGGAGCATCCCAGTTTCATAAACTTTCTACTTAGAGAAATGAGAATCAATGTAGCTCCTGGTGATTCACATTTGGTCTTACCAAGTTTTAAGCAGTTCAGTATTTTTTGATGGTTACTGTGCCAAGTTTGCATCAATATGCAGAATCTGCCAAAATGATTCCTGCTTCTCTCCATCTGCATTCCTGCAGCAGATGGTCGGTATCTCCCTCCCGTAACAAACTTTCAGTGGCTTGTGCATGAAGGCTGACACAGGGATGGTTTCCTATAAACAGGTGTAAGACCTCTACATGATCATAGTTGACTTGTTTGAGGAAAGGAGGAATTTGCTGAAGCTCCCAGTGTCCTATTGCCCTGCAGCTTGTAAAGCAGCCCATCACCTACTGGGCTGCTCATTTAAAAGCTTTATCTGAACTGAATCTGTGCCTAGGTGATACCACACATTAGTATTTGGACTTTGGGAATGCTGCTGTGGTGCTGAGCTCAAGCTGGACACACTTCCTTTTAGGTGGTACCAACACTGCGGACCATGTGGCACCTCGGCCATCAGGTTATAGTCTCGTACGAAGAGGAAGTGGAACTGGAGAAGCACTGTGAGCTGTGGCCCCCCATCCCATACTGGTGGGGAAACAAAACATCCACTCGTGCTCTCATCCGCTATTTGGAGCGCATGAAGAGGATGGGCCGTCCAGGTAGGCACAGGGAGTTGGCTCGGAGGAGAGAAGGGGCACTGACAGCAAAGCAAAACAACCAGGAAATCAAGGAATTGTTGCCATATGGGATATAACAACCCTGTGTGTGCTGTGTGCCCATGGCTGCTGAGCGCTCTGCCCTCCCCTGGGTGAGTGCCACGTTGTCCTTGGTGGTGCTGTCAGTGCATGCACATGCACAGAGATTGTGGCAGCCGCCTGGCTCGTGTGACCCACAGAAAGGCAGCCCTCAGTGCAGGCCAGCTCGCTGGTGTGGCTGTTCCCACTGCATGGGTAGGAGACTGCTTCCTCAGTGCAGTGCTTGCTGCTTTAGGCAGCACAGGTGATGAGAGGAGTGCATTCCACTAGCCTTGCTGTGAAAGGGAGCCCCTACAAGGGGGCTTATCACTTTCTACAGCTACTTGAAAAGAGGTTGTGGCAAGATGGAAATTGGCCTCCTCTCCCAGGCAACCAGCAAGAGAAAATGGCCTCAGGCTCTGCCAGGGAATGTTGAGGTTGGAAATCAGGAAGTTTCTTCACTGAAAGGGTGGTTAAGCATAGGAATGGAATTCCACCTAGGAAGTGGTGGAATCACTATCCCTGGAGGTGTTCAAGAAACAACTGGATGTGGCACCTAGTGCCATGGTTTGGTTGTCGTGGTGGTGTTTGGTCAAATGTTGGACTCGATGATCTTGAAGGCTTTTTCCAACCTTAATGATTCTGTTATACAAGAGCAGTATGAGAAGAGTGTAGCTGCACATGAAACAGCAGCACTCAGGTATGCTTGTGCAGTGTAATGTGACAGAGGTTCAGTTCTGTACCTCTGACATAGGTTTTGAAGTGAATGCACAGGGCGGTGATGGGGGAGCCGCTCCAGAAGCGCACTCCCCAGCCAAAGGCAAACACTCGTGTGGGTGCGCCCTGTGTTCCCATCCATTGCAGGGGGAAGGCTAAGTGTTTGGGAGCAACCCTCACAGAAACAATCTACAGAGGAGGACTAATCAGTGGACAACCTTTAGACTGCAATGAATAACTAGACAAATTTAGCTAAACTGGAATGTGTGGACAACCAAGCATGGCTCAGGAATTGTTTACTACAGCATGCAGTTGCAACAAGGGCAAACAGTTGTAGGGACATCAAACAATACAGAAAGAGTGTGTAGTTAGTATTTTAATGATCCCCACTGGAATGAGATGTGAAAGTAATGCAATACGGAGAAATTTCTCCTCAAAAAAATATTTAATGTGTCACTTTCTGATTTTTGTTTCAGGAAAATTCTTTGTGGCAGGGATTAACCTTACTGAAAATTTAAGATATATTCTTGTACACCCATTTGGATCATTGAAGAAAATGACACTCCAGAGTCTTCCATGCTTGAAAATCTGGATAAAGCAGCAGTATCCAGGACAAAAAAAAAAATGTATTAACATAATTGCTGGAGACTTTATAGGAAACAATGATTTTGTCAAAGATGTGATAGAACTTAACACAAAAATTAATCCTCCACTGCACTGCCAAAGTGAACTGGAACAAATAGCTTTTAATTCTCAACTTCCTAATCTATGAAAAGTTGAAAAGGCTTTGTCTGCATTCATTGTGCCCTACTGTAAACATCCTGAATCCCATAAAGGTCCAATTAACTTAAATCAGGAATGCTTTCAAGGCCCAGTAGGAAGAGGTCTCTCAACATCATCAGGGTTTTGAGGCCTTTGGACAGAAAAGAGAGCAGGTGTACCTTGCTGAAGTATCTAGAGAACTATGGTATAGGTGTAATTTTTTTGGAGGTGCTTTGATTCTGCAGCAGCTGGCAAAACTGAAAGTCCCAAGAACTCAATCTTATTTTACATAGGACTAAGAAGGAGGAAAATGTCAGTAGCTGCATGATTTAGTGGTAAGATTTTATCTTTCTTATAACTGTAAGGATATTCTGTACTATTTGCAATCCAGATTCTTACTCTTTTATATCAGTCTGAAATTGACTTGTCTGTTTTCATAGTTTCTGTTAAATAAACAAAAGGAACAGTTAAAAAATATTTTTGATATATCAGAGATGCTGCACTGACACTCCAGTTTGAAATGATTTTATATATACACGAACATGCTGAGTATCATTTGTGAGCTATTTTACTAACAGGGTAGCCCCGAAATTATTTGGAATTTTTAAGAGTTAATTGAATTTGCACTTAGTCATGCCAATTCTGCAGGGATAAAGATACCAAAACAAGGCCCTTACACAGTTTGTCTGTGGCAATTGAACATTTTACTAGGTGTTGCCTAAGTACGCCTTACACTGAAAATAAACACAGAGGGAACAAATTCCTGATCTTAACCTAAACTGCCTTAGGAATACAGATTCTTGGCTTCTATCATGCTCATTTGGGATTTCACACCTGGTCTTTTATTTAGCTATTTTAGTAGCTCTGTAATTATTTTTCCTCTCACTAAGTAGATTTTGTGTATGTCAAAATGAAGAGGTTTATGCCATTTCCCATTGCATACTAATTCTGTTTTTCTAAATGAACTGTGTGGTAACAGATCATCATGAAGGCAAGACAAATGTCAAGCATCAGGACTAAAATAAAACCAATTATTGTGTAAAGTTCACTATGCAACTTCACCCACATACCTCACTTTTTAGATGCACTTTACATGCAAAAGCTAAATTCAGTTGTCTGATAATGTTTGCAGAAGTTTTTCTGCCTGTCTTTTTGCCCTCTTTTGTACCCTTGTTATTCTAATAAAACTTGATCTCTCTCTGTAATATGGAATTAAATAGTTTGGTTTCTCCTTTCTGTGATACTGTTTTATTGGTTCTCAGTAGTAATTCATAACATAAGAAATGGATCTGTTGTGGTTTTTTATTTCTTTTTGTTTTCCTCTGTGAAAAGGTTTGCTGTACCTTAACTGTTTTCTCCAAGAACTGATATAGTAATAGGTATTGTGGATAAATTACTGTAGGCAAGAAAACTGTATGGGTAAAAGATGTCCACAGCTAACTTTATTTAATGTCTTAATTAATTTTCTTTTTCTTCACTGCAATAAGACATGGCAGTTATTTGACATCCATGCATCCTGCTTGAACACATATTTATCTTCATTATTTATATACAACTAACAACATTGTGTTCACTAAATTTCATTTTCTGAAGACCATCTGAAACACCTTAACTACAATAAATACTATTTTCTTCTGAAAAAGGCAATAAAAAGCTTTATTTATATAAGAAACTTTGTACTTTTCTGAAGGTTAAGTCAGATGCCAGTCCACATGTTTGAGGTCCTCAGCTTATATCCAGCAACATGTTTAACATAAAAAATTTAGTGCTGTCCTGGTACTTGCTGACAAAATTAAGCTCAAAGCTCTTATTGTTTCCATATAGAAGTTTTCTGAAACAGCGTCCATTTATAAAATGTGCCAAAACCATCAAGTGGGAAAGAAAAATAAACTGTTCAGCAGCAAGACTAACAGGTTGTTCACTTCATTTCACATCCTCTTGAGGAGATCAGTTTCTTCTCCTACAACAGGATGAAGTTTCATGACATGAAAATCTTACTGTTGGGAAAGAGGTTTTTGTATCTCCCAAAAGCAGAACTGCTGATTATCACCTTCACCCTGGCTGTGCCATCTTCAGGCATGACCTCAACTTCCTGAACTGTTGCTTCTTTATAGAGCCAACTGTAAATGTAAAAGCAGATTAGCATCTTACAAGTATGACACACTGCACAAAATGTGATCCTTGGTCTAAGCCAGAAGGTTTCTATCTAGATAACACTTTAAAAGATGAAGCGCTTTGCTTCAATTCTCCAATTGAGCTATTTTTTGTCAATAGGTTGTAAAACCTATTGATTAAATAGGTTGATTATTAAATAGATTGATTATTGATGAAATAAAATTATTATCTCTGTTATTCTTAATGCAGCTTAAAATCAGTATGATATGATTTGAGAAATTTAAGACATGAATGATTAAGTGTTTCATACTTCTCCAAATCCTTCATACAATTCAGAATTATTTACCTTAGCTGAGGTCCCTCTAAGTTGATGTTTACTGTTAGAATCTTCTTCCCTGTTGCTGTCAATATTTTTTTCTCTATTTCTTGTTTCAGTTCTTCTAAACCATGCCCATGCAGAGCAGAAACAGCAAAAGCATTTTCTTCAGTGGGTTTATAACTGAAAGAAAATTAATTGCTAGCACATTTGTTCGTGAAGATTAGGTTGTGAAAATATTCCAGGCACGGACAATTTAACTGAGTTACTTTGTACTGACACCTTCTACAGAGGCCAGTTCTTGTATGACTCAAGTGATTTCTTTTGTAATTAAAAGATAATTAATTCTTTTTCAGACCATAGTTACATATGTAAAAGATTGAGATACACTATTAAATATATTCTGAAGTGTGGGATCTCTTTTCTAGACTAAGAATTAAAAAGCTTCCAGAACATAAGAAATGTTTAAGTACACTTAGCATCTCTTGCTTACCTTTCTATCAAATCCACTTTGTTATGAACTTCTACCACTGAGTCCAGTAAATGGTTAGGAAGGTTAAGATTCCTCAGAACTGACAGAACAGTTGCTTTCTGGAGGATGGTTTCTGGATGAGTAATATCCCTCACGTGAACTATCAGATCCTAGCAAAGATCAACATGCAACACCTGTTACTAGGTTGTAGACACTGTATACCATTTTTGCATTGCTAATTCATGTAAAATACTTTCCTTATCCATTTGATAATACATTGGCAGTTGGCACTGTAAAATTAACTACTAAAACAGTATTAAACTACTATTTTTCTTAGATCATGATGGAAGAAAATCTGCAGCAGCTTAGTCTTCCACTTCTAGTGAGTACAAATTGCCTCCCACAAACCTAGAGCAAATGTTGTCAATCAAGCTAGTTACAGAATCAGATTTCAAGTAATAACTGATCCATTTTTTTTAAAGCCCAGGCTTTGTAACAATAAGGCTTTAAAAACACTGGAGATTAAGAAGAGCAACCCTAAAAAAAAGATTTTAGGAGAGTAATGGCTCCAAAACTGTTTCAAAAACAGAGGGGGAAAAAAAACCTCCATGTAACGTGTAATTCTATTTTTACACTCAAAATATAGATTATCCTTATGCTTAGCTCCCAGGATACTATTACTGATGCTTACTGATATATATAATGTTTGCCATAATAAAAACCAAGAAAACAAAATCAACATTTGCATTCAAATTGTTTCATCATCTTTGCTAAAGACATTCCTTTAAACTTTTGAAAAATTAGAAGTAAGTGAAAAACAGGATGGTTTCAGCCAGCTTTTGAAAGCCTTGATATTATATAGTGAAGTCTGATCTTTAGCAGCATTCTGGCATCTAACTACCACTGAATTTCATTACCTTTCATAAGACAGGATTTTTGTTTGAATGTCTGTGTGTACGTATGCAGCTTCACACTTTGTTATAGCACAGGAAAACAACTTTAATGAGAAAATAATTGCTAAAGTACATTTATATTTATTACATGCTGCCTGCATCACATCACAATCACCCACTTGTAGTTCTACAGGAAACCTTAAGTTAAAACCAGGTAATTTCAGATGCTTTATTTAATTTTTAACTCCCAGGAAACCTAGCCTTGACTCACTTGGATGCACTGTTTGGATATTTGATCAGAAAAATATGGTTTATCTGGCTTAGGTATCATGGAGATGGACACATACACTCAAAATAAACCACTTCTGAAATCCCTTCATAGCTGTATGTGCTGCATAAATAAAGTATCAGAAAATTAGTTTATTTTAAGATATTTACATCATTATCTCAGCAGTTTATTATAGTCAGCTGGATAGCTTGCTAAGAACAGAATGTCAATTAACTTGCCCTGTTTTGAAGGGCTGAGGATTATCTAAAAGGAAATTAACTTCATTTCTCAATTTTTATAGTTGACTACTTACTGAGTAAGCCACTTCTTCTAGTGTAGCTGAAAATGACTCAACCAGATTATGTGGAAGATCAGTCAGAAACCCAATGGTGTCAACATAAATAACTGCCATATGTGAGGGCAGAAAGCCAGCATGGGCTGTAATATCCAGAGTGGCAAACAGCTGATCCCTGGGTTGAAGTCCTGCTTCCCCAGTCAAGGCTTTGATCAAAGTAGTTTTTCCTAATTAAATAAAAAAGGACAAGATTTTAATGGTTTATTCCAAGTCAAATTTTAATTTCAGGTGAAATGTATGATGTAACATATATTTTAACATCTATTTTAGTCATTTAATTGTAGCTTGTGATCAGTATGATGTTAGGAAACCCGAACTACATTTTATAACTTGGAACTGGGTTTAAGGTCACGTATGTAATCACATACTGGTATCTACAGCTGTGCTGTGAAATCCAAGACTCTACCTGCAAAGTGACCTACCCACATCTCTCACCTGTAAGACTCTCTGAAGAGCACTGCCATCACAGCATTAGGAAGCTTGCATTTACACACCTCAGTGCTTCTGTTGTCAAATGAAATAATTTACTTGCTAAATAAGAAAAAATAAAGAGAAGCACTAATAATAAATACCTTATTAGGCTGAGGTCTTTATTGGGCATTTCCTCATGAACATAATACTAGAGACATTTACTTGACTCAATGAATATTTTACATAATTAGTCATTAAAGTGCTCAATATATAGCCTAATTAAAGTATTTCAATTATGTGTATACCAAACTGTTTTATATCTATATATATATATTTAAATCTTCAGTTGGAAAAGCATGGAAGTATGAAATTTAAGAAAAACACACAGTATAATTCAAAACCTTGAGTGTACAAGTCATAACAAAATTACTGTAAGATAGGTTTGTTTTTTTTAAAGAAGCTGAATAAGAAAATGAAATTGTTTAAAGACAATCCAATCTTAAAAAATTTTCTAGTCCAAAGTCTATTTATGCTTTGAATAAGAATTCACTCGTGTAAGCTAAAAAACCAAACCAAACCAAAAAAGGCAGAAGCTTTATTTAGATTCTCCTAGGAAAACATCTCAGATTGCTACACATAATCCATGGAAAGGTACAGTGCTCCTTAAGCAGGTTTCCCAGATCAATAGCCAGCTCTCAGTTTTCTTCCTATGTCTCAAGTCTTCACAGTGATTTAAACACCCATGTACTTTTCTGTACCCATTCTGCCCAAGTAGTAGGAATTCATATAAAGGGACATTAACAGTGCAGTCTTCAGCAGTGTATATAAAATCTTTTTGGCACAATAGGTGCTAGGCATTTCTCCAAAACATGTCTTCAAGACTGAAAAAACCAAGCAGCTTAATTTGCTTTCCTAACTACATCCTAACTGACAGATATTCATTACACAATTAAAAAAACTAATTAAAATACCAAGCCTATACACACACAAATGAGAATCTGGCTGGAGTTTCTAATTAAAAATTAGACAATATAAGCTGTTTTGTGTTATGATTTCAGGAGGTTTTGCTTACCACAGTTGGTATAGCCCATTACCGAGATCATCGGGAACTCGCATTTTCTGCGCTGAGTTCTAAGTAAAGCCCTTTTTCTCCTTAGTTTCTCCAGGGCATTCCTAATTTTAAGTTCTCTATCTTTCAAGACACGACTCTGTGTTTCTAGAAATGTTTCACCTGAAACGTACAAATGAGTAATTGGCAGAATAGTTTACAAGAGAAACTGTAAAGCAAGTGATGTATTTAGAAATCAAGTGAGTTAGCACTAGGTCTTGTGAAGTTAAAAATAAGCCACGAAACCTATGTAATCTTGATTAAGAAAGTAAGTAATTATGAAACATGCTAACCACTCTAAAATAGCCATGTACACTTATGAAAAATCCCTGTGGCAAGCAAATAGCTTATCCTTGACCACTTACTGACCAAAAAACTTGAATAGTACAGACCCAAACTTTAACTTACTTTCCAATAAAGTTTTGTAATTTGTTTAATTAGATGCAGAACACTGTTTTTCTTCCTGAGCTACTCCAAATAAACTAAGATGCAACTAAATTTGTTCAAAAGCTATGGAGAAAAAAATCCTCTAAATCATGAGAATATTTAGACTTTACCCGAGCCCATGATGTATCTTGAACCACCTCTCTGCTGATCTCGCTGAGACACCTCATTTTTCAGATGTGACCTAGCAGCAGAGTAACAATTAATTAGAAGCATTTTTCTTTAATCCAGTTACACCAAAATACCTAAAAATTGTGAAGCAGTAGTAGTATTCTGATAGTACAAATAAAACCACTAAATAAATGAATGAGTTGTAAATAAAACCTTCATGGCAAGAAGCCTGGAGAAAAAAATCCAGATTTTTCTGGCTCAACTGTAGCTTGAAAAGCATACAACTCTCTTGGTAAATTAAAATTGCTATTCTGAAATTTCAGAGAGCCAAATATACCTCTAAAACATTCACATAACTCACACCAACTGCCATGTACACATTTCTGTGCCACATAATGCAGAAATATGGAAAATGTAAATACAAATTAATCTTCCTTACTTATAGCTTTCCTTATTAAACTCAACAATTTTATATATGGGATATACATATCCAATTCCTCCATATTCTGGCAATCCATCTTGTGTCTTAGAAAGAACTGGGTCCTTTTCATGAAAAATACATTTTGTGAGATTATTGAACACATTCTGGTTTTGCCTGTCAGCACTGCAGAAGCTTAAAATAACGACATTATAGTAAATAATTCTGTGCTCTAATCAATCATTGAACACCCTGTGTATTTTTTCTCTACAGTAAATATTGCTGGGTTTTGTTACTGTAAAGAAATAGTCACTAAAACGAGTAGATATGAGTATGTGATTCGCACAGCCCGAGGTACCTGAGAAGTGGAATTTCAGCCAATGCTATCTGCAGTTTTGTTTCTCTGGTCTGGGCGTTACAGCGAAAAATGTGAAGTACCACGGTGTATCTGTCAAAGACTTGCACACCCCAGGCACCTTCTAGCTCTTTCTTTAGCCATGTAAGACAAAATAATCGAGATGTCTTCTGTCCCCCACAGTATCACTAGATCAATTCCTACACAGCAAGTACAATTAGTTAGCTGATGGACATTTGAACTCAGAGGATCTCAGGATTCCATCGCAGTGGATGGACAATCATCATGAGCATACAAAGTCAAAATTTGGTTGACCAGAAAGAGAGGAGTTAAAGAGAGTTTAGAAAGTAGAACTTTATGTCTAAGCCCATCAAATTCAGCGAGAATCCTTCTGCTGCCCTTTATGGATTCTTGCAACAAAGTCTTACAGCCTATCTCAGAATCAGGAATCAGTGGTTAAATCCTTGTAAAAAATAAATTATGAAATACTGGAATGGGAAAGGCTAGGGAAAACATAAAGAACAAAAAGATTACTAAAACTTGCAAACAAATAGAGAGGGATGCAGGGAAATTATTTAATAGCAAGCTTTTAATGAAATACTTAATAAACCCCAACCAACCCAACCTCCTCATCCTTGCTCGAATTCAGCAAAAGACACTTAAAATATGCAGTAGCTCTCTTATGCCATCTCTAAAATCCAGAATGCTTGTACACGTGTTCTCAAACCCTTTCTTGAATCAACCCTGTTTAATTGCTTTTAAGATCCATATTTCTGAAAAGGAAACAATTTTTAGCAAAACTAGTAGTGAAAGAACTCATACTAGAAAATAGTTTTCCTAAAGACTAGGAAATTAAAACGAAACATTTTCAACTTCCCTTTCATCAACAAATGGAAGCACTTGAATAACCATCTCTTAGAGACATTTGTCATCTCTTCATTTTATAATTAGGAAAAGCATTCAAAACTATCAGCAAAGCATTAATGTTTGCTTGCAGTTTGCATACACTTTACACCCTGCATGATGCTGCACATACTAAGAACCCAGAAAAGTTTTTATTTCAGTTTGTTCTAGAGTATCTGCAGTTCATGTACCAGTTGTTTTACTACCAGTAAAACAGGATGCTGCACCCCTCAATGCTTCTTTTCAAGGCTTAGGAATGAAAGTTTAAGTGTTTGAAACATTCAATTATAAGCTTGCTAGAATTTACACCTCATATTCTAAATACAATTCAGCATCCACAGCATAGAGAAAAAAACATGCTATCCACTATAAATATAGAAATGTGAGCATATAACTAATCAAAAATGTTGACATCCTTCATAACCAAAGCTGTGTTAACACCATCATTTTGTGACTTGAGTAATTTTTTTAACATTTTAAATAGGGCCAGTGTCAAACGTGGGAGCAGAGTCTATAATAAATTATACTAAGCTGCTGGAAAATTTCATGCACAAGAGCTGGAAACATATATCAACTGGAAAAATGCAATAGGTATTGAGATTCTTTTCAACAAAACTCAGTTCTGGTGTTTCAGATATTAACATTTGCAAACTCAGAATCTTAACTGACCACTTCTCCTAACATCAATAGCTTCCAAGCAATACTGATGCAAAGAATATGATTTGATATTTAATTACCTTTGTTAGCGAAGATATTCTTTCCACATTCAAGAAGACAGCTGTCACACGGGGCAATTTTTTAATCTTTTCTAAAAGATGGATAATGATTGCAAAATACAGTGTTAAATGTCAATTCTCTTTTTAAAATGCCCAGACTATAAACCATTTTGCATTGAGCAGAGTGCTTATAAAACATCAAATGTCACCATATTCTTCGTTCATAGAGCAGTTGTAATTGCTAATTCAGTATTGTGCCAAGAACAGCATCAGCTTCATTTATGTAAATCACATAAAGTTATGGACTAAGTTGCCTCACACATTTTCAGTGACCAGGGGTTATGTCTATTCTACATTGCTTTAGTAACCTTAAAAATTCTTTCAAGTCTGCCTGCAAACATGCATGATGGATAAACAAAATTCCCCCTCTTTTCAGCTTTCACACCTATCTTTAAACAGTTTGGATGCAAAAGTCTTCCATTTAGAGTGATGCAGTGCTGAAAGATCTCAGTCCTTACCTGTCAAAACCTGAAAGTTTCCTTTGCCAAAAACAAACTTCTTGTTGCGATTTTTTGTAGGAATAATGATTTTATCTAGAACTGTCCAATTCTGAAGAGTGTCTACAAGAGCAACGGCTTCAGCAATCTGCAATTCAGCTTCAGGAACATAACAATAATAGAAAAAAGAAATAAATATTACAATGTACCATCATAACTCTGCCCAGATCTCCAACTACATGCATGAACATGGAAAAACTGAGCTACACTAAAATTCTTTTAGCCTCTAGCACAAGGAGCAGTGTCTTACCTCAAATTAGAGTAATTGAACAGTTTGATGCAATTTTATCACACAAAGCATCTTTCTGACATTATAAATTATTTTTCTGGCTGTTGGCTTAGGAGAGTGTTTAATTGTATTGTCAAGGAAAGAAATCACCAAGTTTTTTTTCCTCAACACCTGAAATGAATAACTATCTGGAAAATCTGCTATTTCAGATGAGCACAAAGCCACAATATTAACACTCTGGTGTTTTGCAGCAATAATTTGGTAGTTAGAAATATGGCATATCCTGCTGCTAACTTCACATTGACTCTTTCATAAGGGACCTAAACTGGTCTGTGACTTGCTAAAGCCAGCAGATTTGAATCCTGTGTTCTTGTTCATCAATTACTTTTGAGTTTTTAACATCTTCACTGCAAAACAATGATTTCTGAGGACTTTGTGAAATCGCAAAGACTACACAAGCATATCAGATCAGCAACTCGTCTTGATATGCCGAACTTTTCCTCTTCAGAACAAAATTGTCAAGTTTCTCTAGACTGCAAAATGTAATTTATATGCTAAATAGGTTAAATTGGTCCAAAAAGCAACATATTTTTAAAGATAATCATGATCCACTTTTTCTTCATTTTATTTGTGTTTCTTGTAAAATACAGATTTCCCATTGCATCTGTGGTGCTTCAAACATCATTCCAATATTCATTGAACATTTCATTCAGGCTCTTCATCTGGAGAGCCTAAATAAATGGAGAGGGACCATTGCTATTCTTCTGTATGTTTGGACACAAAGGTGCATTCATATTTTACCTGCTTTTCAGTTGTAAAATTATGTCACATCAATTCTGAAAACGTTAAAAACTTTATTCTGCAATGTGACAATTTGTTAGAATCAGCAGCACTAACAAAACAAAGTCAGATTCATCACATAAAAAAATGGAATAAAAGACTAAGTATATATAAACTATCTCTTTCCATCCAGAAGGACAAGGACAGGCTCAAGAACTGGGCCCATAGTAAACTAGTGAGGATCAACGAGTGCAAGGTCCTGCATCTGGGTCAGGGCAGCCCCTCAGTATATTGATACAGGCTGGGGGATGGACAGATGGAGAGCACCCCTGCTGAGAAGGACTCAGGGCTGCTGGTGGATGAGAAGCTGAACGTGACCCAGCATCTGTACCTGCAGCCCAGAGACCCAAGGTGTCCTGGGCTGCATCCTGAGCAATGAGGTCAGCAGGGCAAGGGAAGGGGTTCTGTCCCTTTGGTGTGAGCCCACCTGCAGTGCTGCAAAGGTAGACATGGACCCATTGAAGCAAGTCCAGAGGAGCGCTACAAAGATGAGCAGACAGGTGGAACCTCTCCTATGAGAAAAGTCTGGGAGAGTTGGTGTTGTCCAGCTTGGGGAAGGCTCCTCGGAAGATCTTTTTACGGCCATTTAGTATGTAAGAAGGGCTTATAAGAAAGATGGGGACAGACTTTTTAGGAGGACCTGTTGCAATAAAATGGGACAGTGGTTTTAAACCAAGAGATTCGATTTAGATTTAATATAAAGAAGTTTTTTACAAGAGTGGTGAAACATTGGAACAGATTGCCCAGAGATGATGGTCCTGTAAACATTCCCTGTGAACATTCAAGGCCAGATTAGACAGGGCTCTAACAATCTGGTCCAGTGGAAGATGTCCTGGCTCATTGCAGAGGGGTCAGACTAGATGACCTTTAAAGGCCCCCTGCAAGCCCAATCATTCTATGATTCTATACATAAAAAGCTAACTTACAAGATGCTTAACTTAATCCTTTACACTGCAACCTTATAATCAGAGAAGTGTTTAAAGAGAAGCATCAAGTTCATAATGTATATCTTTATTGTGTGTGATTAATGCTTATATACTAGTTATGACCATTTCTGAGAGAAATTGTAGTAGTCCTAATTTAGAAAATTAAATTTAGAAAATTTAGTCCTAAAAGAAGTCCTTACAGAGGAATTATTGGTGACTGTTGAGTTTGAGGGCTGAGGGCAATTAACATTGTCCTAATAAGGGGGACACCTGTTTCCCTGACCAACCTGCACTGAGGCGTTCTGCCGTCCAAAATAGTTAGCGTGCTTTGCAAGTCAAAGCACAGACCTGCCAACACTCACTAACAGCTCCTTATCTTTTAAAAAGTTTTCAAAGTAGGAAAGAGCAGCCGAGACCTTCCATACAGGTTTGTCCTTTGCAAGCCGCACGTCGCTTTACAGAGGTTTCACCTCTCTAACAGCGGGTCCACTTCACACTAGGGCCGCAGCCACAGAACCACTTAGGTTGGAAAAAGACAGCATCGAGTCCAACCTGTGACCGAACACCCCGTGCCAAGAGCCCATGGCACTCAGTGTTTTCTTACACACGTCCAGGAGCAGTGACTCCGCCACCTCCCAGGGCAGTCCATTCCGAATCCCCCGGATGTTTTCCTTCCCATTGCTCCGGGAGCCCGCCCACCCCCCGCAGCCCCGCACCCGTGGTGAGCGGCGACTTCTGCGGGCCCCACTTCACCGCGGGGTGCACGATGGCAACGCGCTGGGCGCCGGGCCCCGGGGCCAGCGGAGACGGTCCCAGCAGCTCCTCCAGCGCCTCCTCATCCTCCTCTTCTTCTTCTTCTTCATCATCATCCCCGCCAGTGCCCGCCG